>NC_061122.1:106407496-106477028 GCF_002878395.1 Capsicum annuum | reverse complement strand
AACAAGAATGGAATTGCTACTCAAGACTGCATTTTCTCAAGAATTTTCTTTATTTTTCTTTCTTCCTTCTCTCTCTTTCTTGTCTTTTCTCTCAAATTGTTCAAACCCAAGACTTTTTTCCCCTTTTTCCAGACCCAAAATTTTCCTCTCCCAAAACGAAGAATGAAAGGCCTCTTATATAGAAGATGAATAGGGGTATTTTCGGGACTTTAGAAAATGGGATATTTGTTGAAATTCAAATTCGAATCCTTCTACCACTTAGATTTCATCAATAAAACGTACCCAATTTTAGATTATCTCCAACGACTTTGATGTGGGTTGTCCAATGGAAATTGGAAAAATGAAATCCTCCCTCCAACCAATGGAATTCACCCAAATAGGTACCAATTTATATCATTATCCCGAGATTCGCGGAGTTGGACATTGGATGAGACACCTGGACCTAGTCTAGAAGCTTATCGGATCTTCTTTGCGAGTCCATATAGGTCAGGGTTGACTAAAATAGAACTGGGTTGGCATCAAACGATGGGTTGGAGCTGGATTCGAGTCGGTTATTTGCCATGAACGATGTTGCTGGTATCGAAATTGATTTCGGGTTGAGAATGATGAGTCGAGTCGCGAAATTGACGGAGTTATCTTTGGGATTGTCGCGATATTGTTGTTGTTTTACTGATGATGAAGCAAAAAAGGGTTCAATAAGGGGTTTGGGTCGGGTCATGAAATCTATACTGGGCCAATGATGCTGAGTCGCTGGGACTGTATAAGTTATTGTTTTGTGGGCCAAATGAACTTAAAAGAGAAATGGTTTAAATTGGGTAAATTTTGGGCTGATTAAAGTTGTGGTTGAATAGGTTTGGACTATTTATCAAATAGCCTATTGATAGAATTTAGTCAGTTGTGTTTAAATTTTGACCTACTTGAAGATTAATCAGTTAATTGTGCTGCAATCGTAGCCAAATCAACTTCAATTAACTCTAATTTAATAAATTGATCAAATTGAATCAAGATTTGAAATGAATTTAGTAACTAGTTTAACCCCGAGCTTCTTTGATTCGATAAAATCAAAAAAACATTTCTCCAAATAAACCATTTTTGAAGTAGATCATTTTCAAATCAAGATTTTAATTATTATATTTATTTTCAAAATAATCTTTAATTAAAAATTTGATATTTCATAGAATAAATATTTAAGTAATCAAATTGTATAATATCACATAATTGATCACGACAATATATAATTGCTACTTAAAGTGACAAAATCACGTACAAATATACTTTTCAAAATCTTATTCCAATGGAGTAAACATTTTGATTTTATTAAAAATCAAAGAAACTTAGGATTACATTTAGTCGTGAAGGGTAAAAATTAGGTGTCAACATTTAGAACTAATGATTTTTCATTGCAATTAAAGTTTTTTATTAATTTTATGAATCCTAATTATGAAATTTAGGAATTTAAATTTATTATTGATTTAAAATTTTAGTGTCTGCTTTATCCGATCACTTAACAGTGAGTATTGTTATTTAACTAAAAGTGAATTCAGTGTTGTTAGTCCAATGAATTACATAAAAGTTTTGTTTTTGTTATCTAATATTAATGTTTGTTGTTAATGTTTACTGTTATTGTTATTAGTGTTGTTGGCTTAATATTAATAATAATAATAACATATTTTAAGTGCCCCATTAATATTATTAATAATAATAACATATTTTAAGTGCCCCATTACCAAGGCAGTTAGTAGCCATATAAGGCCTAGGATCGTCGTGTCATTATTGTTAGCACATCTTCCTTTTAACTTTAATAGTTATTGGCGACTACATTACTCCATATGGAGTTAACAACATTATGTTACCATTAAAGATCTTGAATTACTTTCTTAAGTAAAGATTGCACATTGATTCTTAGATTACGTGGCTTGCTAAAATTATTGCCTTTTTACTTTAAGTTCTAATATAAAGAGCGTAAGTAGAACATAGATGCAGATTCTTTATCTAGGGTGCATATAGTGCTGTTAGAATAATTTAGTATTCAATAATAAATTTTATTATTTCTTAATGTGATTTGGAGAATTAGATTCGTTAATCACCAAAGTAGTCGAATCTTTATTAAAACTAATCCCAAAATAATGACTAACTTAAAATCAATTACCCATGAATCTTGATACTTATAACCAATATAATAATTATGGGTAAATTGAGTTTTTGATTATAAGACATTTATGAATCACCCAAATGTTGATTATTTGTTCCTATAATCACTAAACATTAAAGAGATAATTTAGATGTATCGTCAGTTTTATTTATTTATTTATTTAAAAATAATAAATATTATTAATTGATGCATTAAATATTATCGATTTGTGTTAGATACACTTTTAAGCATCACTATGTTTAAAGTTATATTTTGATGGTTCGCCCAAAGAAGAACATCAATATTCATTTAAGAAAATAAATCATTTCTAAATTTGATAATCTATTTAAACTCGTAACTCAAAGTATTAACAAATGAACATGTTCTACTTGCAGCATTTGCTCTTCATTTGCACTCTGTCTCTGTTACGATTTTAAACAGAATTAATTTTTTAGATTGGTGTGAACAGATTAGATTCCATCTTGGAATTTTAGATCTTGATGTTGCACTTTACTCTAAGAAGCCAACTGCTATTACTGAAACTAGCAGTGATGAAGAAAAGTCCTATTATAAGGATTGGGATCGATCTAATAGATTAGGCCTAATGTTCATGCGAATGAATATTGCGAACAACATTAAGACTACTTTTTTCAAAATTCAAAATACAAAAGAACTTCTGAAACTTATCGAAGAATCATCCCAAACTACTAATAAGTCTCTTGCTGGGCCACTAATGGGTACTTTGACCATCATGAAGTTTGATGGTTCATGTACTATGCGTGAGCATGTCATTCAAATGGCAAACATAGCAGCAAGACTTAAGTCTTTGTGAATGGATGTGGAACAAAATTTTCTTGTGCAATTCATTATCAACTCATTACCATCTGAGTATGGTCCTTTCCAAATGAACTACAATACCATGAAAGACAATGGAACGTGTATGAATTGCATGGTATGCTGGTTCAAGAGGAAATGAGGCTGAAGAATCAAGGAATTCACTCCATTAACTTTGTAAATTATCAAAGAGCTAAAAAGAAAGGAAAGAAGTATGGTAAGAGAAAATAGAAGCAACTTAATGTTCATAAGTCGTGATCTCAAGTACGTAAGAAGGGAAACGAGAATGATAAGTATCATTTCAATGAAAATCTGGACACTTTCAAAAAGATTGTCTGGAACGTAAGCAATGGTTTTAGAAGAAAGGTAAGCCTAGTGCTTTTACATGTCTCGAATCAAATTTAACTAAAGTTCCTTATAATACTTGGTGGCTTGACTATGGTTGTATTATTCATGTTTCTAATACAATGCAGGGATTTCTTACAATCCAAATCATAAACAAGAATAAAAGATATGTGTACATGGAAAATAGAGTGAAGGCCCCAATTGAAGCTGTCGGGACTTATCGTCTGATTCTCGATACTGGGCGTCACTTAGATTTATTTGAAACTTTTTATGTTCCTTCTCTTTTGAGAAATTTATTTTCTTCGTCTAAGTTATATAAGACTAGATATTCTTTTAATTTTGGTAATAGATGTTTAGTTTGTTTAAACATAATTATCTCATTGGTACTGGTACTCTTTGTGATAACTTATACAAACTGAATCTTGATAATTTGTTTGCCGAAACACTCTTAACTCTGCATCATAATATTGGAACCAAACAAAGTTTGGTGAATGAACAATCTGATTATTTGTGGCATAAACATTTAGGTCACGTATCTAAAGAAAAGCTGGAAAGATTAGTTAAGAATGAAATTCTTCCAGATTTTGATTTTACTGACCTTAACATTTGTGTAGATTATATTAAAGAAAAACAAACAAGATACACAAAAAAGATGAGCCATAAGAAGCACACAGCTTCTTGAAATTATAAACACTGATATATGTGGTCCTTTTGATATCACATATTTCAATAAGAAAAAATATTTTATGACTTTTATTGATGATTTATCACGTTATAGATACATCTATTTGTTGCATAAAAAATCTCAAGTAATTAATGCCTTAGAGGTATTTCTTAATGAGGTTGAAAGACAACTAGATAGAAAGGTGAAAATAATCAGGTTTGATAAAGGTGGTGAATATTATGAAAGATATGATGAAACTGGAAAACTATCAGGTCCATTTGCTAAATTCCTTAAAAATATGGCATAGGTGCTCAATACACAATGCCTGACACACCACAGCAAAATGGTGTGGCAGAAAGGCATAATCATACATTAATGGATATAGTTAGGAGTATGTTAAGTAATTCATCTTTACCTCTTTCATTATGGATGTATGCTTTAAGGACTGTCGTTTACTTGCTAAATAGGGTTCCTAGTAAAGTAGTTCCAAAGACATCTTTTGAATTGTGGACTGATAAAAAACCTAGCTTAAGGCACTTATATGTTTGAGGTTGTCCAGCAGAAGTTAGAGTCTACAATCCACAAGAAAAGAAACTAGATTCAAGAACAATCAGTGATTTTTTCATTGGTTATCCAAAAAAAATCAAAGAGGTATAGATTTTATTATCCTAATTATAGTACGAGAATAGTTGAAAATGGAAATGTCAGGTTCATTGAGAATGACAAAGTTAGTAGGAGTGAAGAATCATGTAATGTGGAAATTAAAGAAGTTAGGGTGCAAATTTCTCTACCCTGTACTTCTTTTAAATTTGTTTTTCCTAAAGTTGTTGTACAACAAAGTAATCAACAAGAACAATAAATTAATTCTCCTACTTGTCATAATGAATCTATAATTAATGAATCTGCAGTAGATAAACTACAAGAAGTAACATCAAGAAGATCTTAAAGACAAAGAAGATTCTCTATTTCTGACGATTATTTGGTATATCTATATGAGTCAGCAACTGACTTGGGAATTGATGATGATCTAACTTCATTTTCACAAGCCATTGAAAGTAATAATTCTGATAAATGGATAAATAATATGAAAGATAAGTTAGAATCTATAGAACAGAATGAAGATTGGGACCTTGTTGAATTACCCGAAGTTGTAAAAGATTTGGGTGTAAATGGTTCTTTAAGACTAAACGCAACTCAACTGGCAACATCAAATGTCACAAGGCCAGGTTTCACTCAAAATGAAGGCATTGACTATAAAAAGATATTTTTACTTGTCTCTAGAAAAGATTCACTCAGAATTATAATGGTTTGGGTAACTCATTATGACTTAGAGCCACATCAAATGAATGTGAAAATAGCCTTTCTAAATGAAAATTTAGAGGAAGAAGTTTATATGGATTAACCTGAGGGGTTTTCTATTAAAGAAAAGGAACACATGGTGTGTAAACTTAAGAAGTCAAGATATGAACTTAAATAAGCTTTCTGACAATGGTATCTTAAGTTTAATAAAATGATTGTCACCTTTAAATTCAAGGAAAATACTATTGATCGGTGTATATATCCGAAGGTTAGTGGGTGTATGTTTATTATGTTAGTCTTGTATGTTGATGACATCTTGGTTGCTACTAATGATCTTAGTTTGTTGCACGATATGGACACATATCTCTCTAACAACTTTGAAATGAAAGATATAGGAGAGGCATCCTATGTGATTGGAATAGAAATATTTCGAAATAGATCACAATGATTGTTGGGATTATCTCAAAAAATCTATATCAATAAAGTATTAGAGAGATTTAGAATCGAAAAATATTCATCAAGTCCCGTTTCAATTCAAAAAGGAGATAAGTTTAGTCTAAATCAATGTCCAAATAATGACTTGAAACGAAATCAAATGAATGATATTCCTTGTGCATCAATAGTTAGGAGTATAATGTGTGCCCAGACATTTACAAGACCAGAAATCAATTTTGTTGTTGAAATGTTGCGCCGATATCAAAGTAATCCTGAAATGGATCACTGAAAAGCTACGAAAAAAATATTGTGATACTAACAAGGAACGAAAGATCATATGCTCACTTATAGAAGATCTGATCATCTAGATGTGGTTGGATATTCAGATTCATATTATGTTGTTTGTGCGGATACAAAAAAATTCACATTTGGATATTTGTTTCTGTTAGCTGGAGGAATAATATCATGAAAGAGTGCAAAGCAATCTGCTATAGTTGCATTCACTGTGGAAGCTGAGTTTGGGGCATGCTTTAAGGCCAAAATCCAGGAAAATTGGCTGCAGAATTTTATTTCAATACTTGGACTAGTCGACAATATATCCAGGCCGCTGAAAATTTTTTGTGATAATACCGTCGTAGTTTTCTTCTCTAAAAACGATAAGTATTTGAGAGATGCTAAGCATATGGAATTGAAATACTTTTCAATTAAAGAAGAAGTCCAAAAACATAAAGTGTCAATTTAACATATTAGCACTAAGCTTATGATTGTTGATCCTTTGACAAAAAATTTACCGCCCAAAAATATTTGTTGAATATGTTGAAAGGATGGGTCTTATTGATAGCAATGAATGACTTTATATAAAGACTTTATTATGTTTATGTAATTGACACTTTGAGATAAAATTATATATGTTTTTGTTGTTACCTGTTTTCTTTTGTATACATAATATTCTGAATGATGTTGATAGGTTCTGACTTAGATAAAATATTCTAAGTATTATCGTTGGACCCATTATGTATTTGAAAGGCTATGTTAGGTAATAGACTAATATTGTAGTACATGGAAAGAATTATTTCAAGTAAAGTGATGTACAACCATCATTACTCATTTTAGTTGATTTATTTAACAATGACAAATGAAATTGGATTTAACATTAATTGTGCATATGATTGACGTACATATTAAACCACTAAATTAATAATTGTGTGTGTCAAGTGGGAGAATGTAAGTTTTTTATGGCCCACATAATTAATTTATTTTGGTTTAATAATTTGATAAGTTAAATTCTAAATCTGTATGGGAAAATTACCTAGTGGAATTAAAACTACTACCTACTATCCACAACTTACGTTGATGGAGTGTTAGTGGGATTAGGATTAAAACTACTATATTCACAACTCACGTTGATGGACAGTGAAAATATAACTATTTCATTCTCCGTATTATAAAAGGGTCCTCTCTCTGTCAAAAAGAAGAATATAAGTTCCATCAAAACTATTCTGAAAAGTAAGATAAAAGAGAGAGAAACTAAAGGACAAAAGAAAATCAAGTCTACTTCAGCTAATCTCGGTCAACAAGAAAAGCTATGAAGAATTTCGATATGTTTCTTGACTGGCTTATTGTTATAGAATGGTATATCAAAAGTTTGGTTCTAGTTAGTGTTTCAGAAGGTGGGGTTGCAATGCGAGGCTTTTACTTGATATGAGGCGAGGAGGAAGCTTCAAGACATTGGCATAAGCCTCGTGAATCTTTAATTTTTCATGTTTTATAAATAAATATAATAATTAGTAATTGACGAAGATAAAACTATGTAGATATTTCAAGGAAATATGGTGTAAGTGTAAATGTGCATGGAACTTTTTCATCTTAAAACATTCCTCAAAATCAACAGTTGACTTAAAAATAATCAAAACAGCCATTTAGAAAAACTAAGCAAACTTATTTTAAAATAGTGTAAACTTATAAATTAGCTTGAAAAAAAAAATGAAAAATGAAGAAGCTAAAGTGATGAAGACGGATGCACTTTTTACTCTTTAATATGCATATTGATTATTTTTTTCCTATATCCGGTGATCAAGAGAAAGAAACAAAATTAGATCTGAGAATTAAAAATTATTAGATTCTTTAAGTTTTTTAACTTCTTAAAATTTAATAACAAGTTAAATTTTTTATATTAATTTCAGGACTTGTTTGAAAATTTTAATTTGTATTAGGAGAGATCTTTTGGACTGACGCCTCACAAAGCAAACTCACTCAACGCTTAAGCATACATCGAGACTAATGAGGTACTTTCGCCTGCACAGATATATCTCCACTGCATATATTTACTATGCTCTATCCCAAAATGCTACATGTTTGACTTGTCACAACTCTTAAGAAATAATAAATAAAAAGTTATATATATTATATCATAACTACTATTAATTATAAGTCCTTTAAAATGTTGAAAATTGAATATAATAGTAACAAGGGTAAATTAAAGTGTAGGTAATAGAATTTTATTAAATTTAAAATCCGTACGAAATTTGGATTATATTAAATTCAAAATATATTAGTCCTAAATAAATATTAGGGATTAATATAATTGAATTAATTATTTAAGTCCAAACATGTACGGATTTAATTAAAATTCAATTTTATTGAGTTATCCCGATTCGGACTACAAATGATGAGCTCATATTGTTAATCCCAAGATATTATCATATTCAAGAGGCTCAAATGAGAGTTACGTGTCGAATGACGTGGCATGCCAAGTCAAATAAAGGAATTATTAGGATCATGCCACATGTCAAAATGATGCAAAAGATCTACTGAAATTAAAAGCTCATACAAGATGTCATGTCACTTAAATCTGATTGACCAAAGGAGGTTCATATTTATTATAGACACGTAATTTTATCTGGCCCAATATTAATTTTTACCCATCTACCCTACCCCTACCCTCTCACACCTAACACACTACACGGCGGGATTTTGGATTAAAAGGGATAAATAAGTTGTCCAATTAAGTGAGGGTCCTTCAAGTTTTTAAAATTAGGTGGAGGGATAAAAAAAATTTGAGTTTTTTTTTTAAAGTTTTTTCATTCCAACAACTATCAAAGTTGTTCAACAACTGCACTAAGTTATTCGACAACTGGGCGAAGTTGTTCGATAACTGGAAGAAGTTGTTCGACAACTGTGTGAAGTTGTTGAGACAACTAATGCAGTTGTCGGACAGGACTTAAGTTTTTTAAAAGGACAAATTGCAGGACCCACTTGTCCCTTTTTTTAATTGCAAACTTGGTTGGTTGTTTTACCTCATTTTTCTAACATACACTCCAAACACTAATATCCACAAACAACAATATCCACACTACATTACCATATACTCCATTTTTCCACCTTCCACTCACAATACGTATGCACACACAGTAACACATACACCTCACAAATCCTCACTGGAACTCACAATTCGACCAAAGAAAACACTACAATAATCACTCCACTCAACAACACACATCACACACACACACCATCGAATACACACAGCAACACACACAAAAATGGTGTAGATCGAGAGAGAGATCGGAGACAAGGAGAGTGGACAAAAACAGCAAAGAAAATAAGAAGAATTAGTGAGAGAGGAGACGCGGGAGAGAGAGAAAATGATGAAAGGAGAGTAAAAGAAAATGGGTGTTGGTTCAACCGCCACAGACCCGAATCCCCAAAATTCCCTTCGTTCTCTGTTTTCCCGGCAAAATCTCTCCGAAAACCATTATTTCATGACTGCGGGGTCGGTCGGAGCTCCAGTGAGCTGCAAACGGCAACCCAGCTGCGATTCCAACGGAATTCGTTCTATTTGCGAGTTCGTGGTTGAGTGTCGAGGGTATACTGTTCGAGGATTCCGATTTGAGGTTCTAATCTGTCGGTTGCGATGAACAATTTGATGAATTGAAAACAAAAATTGATGTCCAATTCTACTATTTTCCTCTTTTATTTTATTGTCCGTGATATTTAGCAGGTGAAATTGAATATTTGTGATGGAGATGGATAATTGCTTGTGTGGATGCGTTGTTGATTTACTTGATTGGTGGATTGCGTATTAAATTAGTTTAATCATGTTGAGAATGAATTGGGGGAATTGGAAATGGATTAAAATGCACGTGATTAGTTTGTATTGATTAATTGGTATTTGGTTTGATGCAAAATAGGCGTCGGATTTGCTAAATTTGATAATATCATGCTTTAGGTTGAGAATTAGTAGGCAAATGCTAAGTCGGATAGGTAAATTTTAGGAATGATATTTTGTTGAAAGTTTGAATATGCGTGTGAACGTTTCTTTCTACTTTATCGCATAAGATTTGATGATGTGTTCATTCGCTGGGAATGCCTCGAGATTATATTGTATTTATTCATCGGAAAATACCTCAAAGTATTTTGTACTCGAAGATGTCCATGACGAAGGCCCGAGGCATCGGGTAATGCATTGGAGTGTAGTTTAGGATTAGTGTAGGTTAGCGTAGGTTTACATTTCCGCATTTTTCTATTTTGTGACTATATAATTGGACTGGACATTATAATTTTGGGATTCGTTTTGTTTGTGTTTGTTTGTTTAATTGTTGTGCGTTTATGTGGTTTATACATTCTTAGTGTCGAATTAGCCAATATATTCCACAGAGCGACTGTGGTCGAACCACGGGACCAAGGGGTGCCTAACACCTTTCCCTCGGTCTACAGAATTCCTTCACTGGAATTTCTGTTCGCAAATCAGTTTTAAAGAGTCAAATCATTTTGAAAATGGATTTTCCATAGGTGACTTGGCCCACCGGAGTTATGTCAAGTGGCGATTCTGAATATAAGTGTGAAATGAATTCTTTTTGAAATAAATTTTCATTTTTTATCACTTCATAATGAAAATATTTTCAAACTTTAAAATATTTTCTTTGGTAAAAAACGGGTGTGACAGCTCTGGCGACTCTGCTGGGGACTATTTCAGAATTCGAGCTTATTTTGAGTTGTATCGGTTTAGTTTGACACTATAGGAGTATAAACATTTGTTTGTGTTGGTGTTTGTGTTATTATTTTAGCATTGTTGAGTGCCTACTTGCTATGTGTATACGGTTTTTCCTCTTATGTGTTATCGATTTATATCTGACATCATTTGCATAACCTGAGTCAATTTTTTCTCCAACAAGTTTCGAAGTACACGTCGTGTACGCGAACTCTAGTTTAGTATCCTTATTTTAGGAGGGGGAGCCATCAGATGTATGGAGTAGGTGGAAAACAAAGCAGTCATTATCGACCATATGCTCTCCAGAACGGCCTTGTTAGTGGACCTCAGTGTAGGTCAGTCTTTAGGTCATGCTTATCTACATCATATTAGAACCTAACGGGACCCACTTGGACTTTTGCAGGAGACTAACCCTTTAAGAATTCCTAAGTGTTAATTGTTGCATCTTTGAGGGTAATATAGTCATTTAACAGACTGATTCAGAAAAAACATGTGTTAGAATTATAGGAGCGTGTGTTTAGGCAAGAACAATTTGAAAAAAAAGGAAAGGAAAAAAAAAGAAAAGGTGAATCAAAAAAGAGTTTTGTAGTTTTTTGAGTTCTTTATGACTTTTGTTTTTCACAATTCAAAAATTCAAAAAGAATTTTACCTTTTGCACCCATTTTCTTAAAAAACAATAACATCAAAAAGATTTTTCTTTTGTTTCTTTAGTAAGCATTCACAGTTCGAAAACTCCAAAAAGATTTTTTTTCAATAGGAACTTTTTAAAAAAGAAAAAAAAAATAAAAAAAGAGGTAGAAGCTTTGTACATTTAATATAACGAAAATACCAAAAAAAAAAATTTCTTTCATAGTTGTTGGTATCAGTTTTATGTGAAGTTTCAAATTAAAATTTTCAAAAAGATTTTATTGACATTGTTCATCGTCTGTTTTTTGTCGTGTCTCTTAAGTTAGGGTCAATCTGTTAGTTAATCATTAATTGTCCAATCTGGACGAACTACGCATACCTAATTCTTGTCATTCGGGGTAAGATACATAGGCAACCCTTCTAGGGTTCGGTGATCTTATTAAAAAAAATTAAAAAGATTTTTTCACTATTCATTTTGAGTAGGTGTTTCATATATACCTTGAAAAGAAAAATCCAAAAAAAAAAAGATTTTTCTTAATAGTTTTAGGTTTAATTTTGAGATGAAATTAAAAATTGAAAAATCCAAAAAGATTTTCACAATATCTTTTGAAAATAATGATAAAAGAAAAAAAAAGATTTAAAAAGAAGATTTTTCTCTGCATTTTATATTAGTTGTATGCACATGTTGCTTCATCTAAAAAATACAAAAACAGAGGATTTTTCTTTGAGAATTTTAGGTTTCATTTTAGCATGAATTTAAAACAAAAAAGACTGTATAAATATCTTTTGAAAAAAAAAGAGAAAGAAATATTCATTTGGTAATAAATTAGTTAATCCATGCATCTTTCCATATGAAAAATACAGAAAGAATTTCTCTTGATAATCACAGGTTTCATTTTGCGTAGGGGATTTAAACTTGAAAATTCAAAAAAAATTTCTTCAATTCTTTTGATAATTTGTTATTTTTTCTTCTCCTTAAAGTTTCATGAAAAAGAAAAACAAAGGGAAAAAAGAGAGTTTTATTGGTCCTTTTGTGACCAAATTTCATGAACTACGCACATCTGATTCTCCTCTCTCAGGGGTAAGATACGTAGGCGTCCTTCTTGGGTTTGGTAATTTTTTTAAAAGAAAAAAAAGAAAAAGATTTTGAGAAAACGTTGAATTCTGATGCATTTGTTATCTCTTGTTTAGTTAGTTTAAGGTGATTGATTTGTGGCATTTTGACTGGTCCCCCATATCACACCAAGCCTACGAAAGAGTTATTCATATCCAACAAGGATATAGAGAATGGCATCATGGATCAGACAATGAGTCTGGAAAATGAGAATTTAAAGGAAGAAATTGTGAGACTAAGACAACGAATGATGAAAATGCACCAAGCTTAGGCCAGTGGGTTGCCTCTTCCCTCATTCCCCGTTATTGACCCCCCCAACTACCTTGGGTCTTCCATCACAACTGTGAAGTCAATTTTCCACTGTTGTTGATGTACCACAAAATGCCTCAGAATTCACTCCAAGACAAAAGTATCCCAATGCTTCCATCACTCATTCTCCAGTTCTTTAATGTAAATCTGCCACATTAATAGCACCATTTATTATTTGTAATTTTGTTGCTCAAGCCTCTACTGAGGCTTCCACATTGGCTATCCGCCCAACGGTTGTACTTTCCCAGGCCACTAGTAAATGCATGTTCAATGTTAATTGGACCACCAAAATTTCTTAACAAGAAGCCTAGGGATAATTTTAGACTAATTGAAAAGTCATATGCCAGTTTATTTCAAAGATTGCATGATCACTCCTCTCCTTGGGTATACTCCTCATCTACATTCAAGAAATTTTGATCCTCATGTATGATGTGCGTATCATTCTGATGCTCAGGGTTACAGTATTGAAGGTTGCAGTTCTTTGAAAAGAGAAATAGAAAGGATGATTTAAGAAAAATTAATCGCAATGCAAAATATTGACACTACAAAGGTCACACAGAATCCTTCACCAACACACGATAATGCACAATATGTGGAAAGCAATGAGTCAAGCATGGAGATCCAAAACTTATTTGTTGAAGGGAATGTGTCGAATAGCGGTGAAAGCTCTAGTCATGATGATGTACAAATCAGTGGCTAAGATGTCAAGCTCTGCAATTAGGAAGTCACTCATCTCCTTACTTGGAAGGATTGTTGATAGTTTGTTTTGTTTTCCTTTTTGTTTTTTGAATTATTTTGGTGTTGTAGTTTGAAATCTATCTTGTTTTATTTCTCTGTCGTCTTTGTTTAAATCCTTCTATCTTTTCTTTCAATGAAATACGGTGACCCTTGTCGTTTTGTCTTATTAAGTTGTTTGTTTGTTTTCTTTACTCAATACATTTATGTTGGATTCTAGTGTTATGACATGTTTGCAAAATTTTCAGTCAGATCTTAAAATCCAGTTTTAATCATGAAATATTGAATCAGAGGGTTGAAGTTGGGAAAAGAGAACATCTAAGAAAATAGATAGAGTGTTGAGGCATTTGATGATCAAGTTGAAGCCTTCTTTAAAAATCAGGATAATTATTTTGAGAATCACAAGAATAACTTGATCGTCAATTGAAAAGCATATCTCAATTAGGTCAAGCAATGGATGCATAATCCTATATCAAGAGAAACAAGAAGATAAATAGCCCCACGGGAGCATGAGTCATTTGATGTGAGGGACGTATAATAAATGTGGAGTTGTATGTTAAACAAGTGCTTAAGTAGTGACACGCATGCTTAGGGCAAGTTAGTGCCCTAAACGTGTCACAAATGATCTTCATTTCTCATTTTCATATTGCATGTTATGTACTTGCATTTTTCAGGATTAATATGACAAAGGCATTTCATTCTGCTATCCAAACATTGGGTCATCCTTCGTTTAGCCCATTTGAGCTTTAGTTTTATTTTCTTTTATGTCCCTCTTTTGGAATCAATATAGAGTCCACAAAGCTCAAAAGAAAAGTATCGAGCGAAAAAATAGTGTCAGAAGAGTTACAAAGAAAAAAGAAAATGTGTCCAAAAAAAGAGTTTTAAGAAAAATAGAGTCAGAAAAGATTTCAAAGAGAAAAAAGAGTCAATAAAAAAAAGAAGAGAATTCAGAATCAAGCAAAAAAACAAACTGTCAGAACTACGCATGACCTGATTCTCCTCTCTCGGGAGTGAGATACGTAAGCTGTCCTACTCCTATCTCGGTCCAACCAAATAAATAATTTAGAATTACGCAATCAAAAGAAACTGGGGCATAAGTTAATCCTTATTGTTTGAGTCGATTCCAAAAGTTATAAGTCCTACCCCACTTCAAGTTTCGTTTGGGCCTCATGTCATCCCTTCTTTTTAACCTTATCTGAAAGCCAAGTTACAACCAAATAAAGACCTTCAGATCAATCTTTGAGGATGTTAAGGCTAAGCATACAAGGGATAAGATGATGCATTTGGGAACTGTTTGTCTCTGACTGCAAATTGGTCCAAGAAAGTAACTCAATTTAAGGGTTATTAACTCAATAATAATTGGTGAAAAGTTTGGATTAAAAGATCAGACTATTTAATCTAAAATGCATGGTATAATCATTAGAATTGATTGTCATTTTTAGATAATTTTTTTTGTTTTATTTATTTTCAAAAAGGGACAACCATTGTCTTTTCTTTCCTCTTTATATTTCTAATTTTGCTCTTTTGAGTCTTTCATTCGAATAGAAAATCATTTTTTCTCATGTCTTTGAGTCAAGTACATGTCGAAACAAGTGAGAAAAGATTTCAAAACTGGCTACCAACTTCTTCAATTGCACAAAGCAAGACAAAAAAGCCAGTACATGAAAAAAACATGATTGTGAGCCGAAACAAAGCATGCAAAAAGTCTTGTCAACAAGCAAGTATGGGGATTTGTGAAAATACCAAGGTTCAAGGAATTTTTCTGAAACGTAGCAGAACCAAGATATGGTATTTATTTCAGAGTCACTCATAATAACCTGAGTTTGGATCAATGGTGCAACATGAAAGTGATGTGCCATAAGTTGGAAGCAAGATTAAATGTCAGAAGTGCAAGAGCAATCAACTTAAAATCCAAAGCCGCAAGCCAACTACTATGTTTAAACTCACAAGTTTTCTTTGTATGAAACAGGAACAATTTCTACCTTCAAATCAAAGGCTTCAAAGCGCGAATATTCAGAGGTACAATTTCTCATTTCTGCAAACGCAAGAGCAGTGCTGCTGTATAGGTTTGGTAATCACAATTATGGTAAAACTCATCATTTTTTATCCCTAAGAGACACAATCTCTAATCTGGGTCTTTCATGTCTCATGTCTAGGAGGTGCACTTCCTAATTTGAGTTGTTAATCCTAAAAAGATGCACCTTTAGCAAGTATCTTTCACTTTCACTCTTAAGAGAGGGACTTGTTGGTCTCAGCCATTTAATTTTCCCCTCAAAAGGGTACATTTGTTGATCAGAATCTTGATTAATCTTTACATTATACATTGTTGCAAGTAGTTGTATTTGGGTTTGATATCCGCAAAAGTTTTTGATGATAAACAGAGGCAAAAACGAAATTTTAATTCTTGTTGTTTGGAACTTACTCTATGTTCAGGATCCTCCTGGAAAATGGAAATTTACTTTATGTTCAGGACCCTCCTGGAAAATGAGAATTTACTTTATGTTCAGGACCCTCCTAAAAAATGAAAACTTACTTTATGTTTAGGACCTTTCTGGAAATGGGAATTTACTTTATGGTCAGGCCCTTCTGGAAAACGAAAATTTACTTTATGCACAGGACCCTCCTGAAAAATGGGAAATTACTTTATGTTCAGGACCCTCCTAAAAATATGAGAACTTACTTTATGTTCAAGACCCTCCTGAAAAATGGAACTTACTTTATGTTCAGGACCCTCCTGAAAAATGAAAAATTACTTTATGTACAGGACCCTCCTAGAAAATAGGAACTTATTTTATGTTCAGGACCTTCCTGAAAAATGGAAATTTACCTTATATTCAGGACCCTCCTGAAAAATGGAAACTTACTTTATGTTTAGGACCCTCATGGAAAATAGAAATTTACTTTATGTTCAAGACTCTCCTGAAAAATAGAAATTTACTTTATGTGCAGGACCCTCCTAAAAAATGGAAATTTACTATATGTTCAGGACCCTCGTGGAAAATGAGAACTTACTTTATGTTCAGGACCCTCCTGAAAAATGGGAATTTACTTTTATGTTCATGACCCTCCTGAAAAATGGGAATTTACTTTATGTTCAGGACCCTCCTAAAAAATAGAAACTTACTTTATGTTCAGGACCCTCCTGAAAAATGGAAACTTACTTTATATTCAGGACTCTCCTGGAAAATGAAAACTTACTTTATGTTCAGGACCCTCCTGAAAAATAGGAACTTACTTTATGTTCAGGAAACCTCCTGAAAAATGGAAATTTACTTCAGTTCAAGACCCTTATGGAAAATTGGGCATTAATTTTTGTTCAGAACCCTCCTGAAAAATGGGACATTACTTTCTATTCAGGACCCTCTTGGAAATGAGATTTTATTTTTAGAAAAATGAAATCTTAATTATAATCTTTGTTTAGGTTAATTTTCATTCTATTTATACTTTGATTTTAGGAGCCCGCTTGGAGAATAGGGTGATGAAATAAAAAGTCATGAGCCCGCCTGAGGAATAAGGCGAAGAAATGGAAAGTCGGAAGCTCGCCTGAGGAATAGGATAAAGAAATAGCAAGTCAGAAATCCACCTGAAGAACAAGGTGATGAAATTGCAAGTCAGGAGCCCGCTTAGAAAACAGGGTGAAGAAATGAAAAACCAAGCAACAAGGTGAAAAATTGCAAGTCAGGAGCCCGCGCTGAAGAATAGGGTGAAGAATTTCAGATTTAGGTTTAAGTTCAGAAATACCACCTACAGAACATGGTCAATTTTGAGTTCATCTCCAACACCAAATTTTTTATGGAGAAAGAAACTATGTTCAAGTTCATCCCAAAGAAGATCAGATCTTTTGTTACTTTTGAAAGCATCGAAGACCCAAGACAAGAATCAAGAGATGCTGCATAGATAGGACTTTTTGTAATTTCATTTATCTTTTAGTTTGTAATTTTTATTTTGTTGTAATGACAAAGCTGCGGATCGGAACCTCGACGGAACCTCACTCGACTCTCCAACTCGGTAAAGTCCCTCATTTTTAACTCTGTCACTATATGTGTCTTGACTCTCTCATAACTCGAGGATAACTAAATCAAGACTCGGTTGGCCTCCTTCCATATGTTTCTTTTTTTTTTTAATAATGGTTGTTCAAAATTATCTCGTTATTTACTTCTTTATCTGAAAACACTTTGTATTACATTTAATGAGGGGTATAATGTAAACAGATAATTTTTTCCAACCCAATATTAATTTTTACCCATTTACTCTACCCTGCCACCCTCACGTGCCCGCCCCACTTTTTCAACAGCAACAACACAACCTAACACACCTAATACACTACACTACCATACACTCCACACTCTAATGCACACATAGTAACACTAACATACTCCATTTTTCTACCTTCCACTCAAGATACATATGCACACACAGTAACACATACACCTCTCAAATACTCATTGAAACTCACAATTCAACGAAAAAAAATACTACAATAATCACTCCACTCAACAACACACATCACACCCACCCACTATCGAATACACACAGAAGCACATACAGAAATGGTGTAGATCGAGAGAGAGATCAAAGACGAGAAGAGTGGACCAAAACAACGAAGAAAACAAGAAGAATCAGTGAGAGAGGAGACGCGGGAGAGAGAGAGATAAAACGATAAATGAAGAGTAAAAAAAATGGGTGTGGGTTCAGCTTTTCTGGCGAAAAAGTCGCCGAAATCAGCCATCTCACACTGGTTCAGCCGCCACAGACCCGAATCCCCAAAATTTCCTCTGTTCTCTGATTTTCCCAGCGAAATCTCGCCGAAAAATATTATTTCGTGACTGCAAGGTCGGTCGAAGCTCTGGTGAGCTGCAAACGGCAACCCAGCTGCAATTCCAACGGGATTCATTCTATTCGCGAGTTCGTGGTTGAGGGTCAAGGGTCTACTGTTCGAGGATACTAATTTGAGGTTCTAATCTATTGGTTGCGACGAACAATTTGATGAATTGAAAACAAAATTTGAGGTTCAATTCTACTCTCTTCCTCTTTTATTTTATTGTCTGTGATATTTAGTAGGTGAAATTGAATATTTGTGTATCGTTTGATCTCCGTTGGTGATAGATAATTGCTTGTGTGGATGCGTAGTTGATTTACTTGATTGGTGTATTGCGTATTGAATTAGTTTAAACATGTTGAGAATGGATTTTGGAGGGGAGGGGGAAGAATTGGAAATGGATAAAAATGCACGTGATTAATTTGTATTAATTAATTGGTGTTTAGTTTGATGCAAAATAGGCGTTGGATTTATTAAATTTGATAATATCATGCTTTAAGTCGAGAACTAGTAGGCAAATACCAAGTCGGGTAGGCAAATTTTAGGAATGGTGTTTTGTTGAAAGTTTGAATATGTGTGTGAATGTTTTTTTTTTGATACTTTATCTCATAAGATTTGATGATATATTCATTCGTCGGGGAATGCCCCGAAGTATTTTGTACTCAAAGAATGTCCGTGACGAAGGCCCGAGGCATCGGGTAAAGTATTGGAGCGTAGTTTAGGATTAGTGTAGGTTAGCGTTGGTTTACATTTTTGCATTTTTTTATTTTGTGACTGTATAATTGGTCTGGACACTATATTTTTGGGATTCATTTTGTCTGTGTTTGTTTGATTAATTGTTGTGCGTTTATGTGATTTATACATTCTTAGTATCGAATTAGCCAATATACTCCACAAAGCGACCATGGTCGAACCACGAAACTGAGGGATGCATAACATTTTTTCCTCGGTCAACAGAATTTCTTAACCGAAATCTCTGTTCGCAAACTAGTTTTAAAAAGTCAAATTATTTTGAAAAAGAATTTTTCAAAGGTGACTTGGTCCACCATGTTTATGTAAAGTGACGACTCTGAATATAATTTTGGAATGAATTCTTTTCAAAACAAATTTTCATTTTTTGTCACTTCATAATGAAAATCCTTTCAAACTTTAAAATATTCTTTTTGGTAAAAAGAAGGTGTGACAGTTATCATGACTCTTTACTTCCTACAACTATGAATAGGGGTTTCATAATTCAGAAAAAGGGGAACAACAAGTCTAGCGAGAAGCAAGAGAGAGCTCGTGGATCAAATGCTGTCGATTTCTCTACAAATTCATAAATTCAAGATCAGTTCATCAAGATTCAAGATTCAAGAACAAACTCAAATGTCCTTGAATTCAAGTACAAGTCGAGATCAAGCTCATCAAATTCGCAGATCAAGATTCAAAATCAAGACCGCAAGATTCAAGAACAATTTACTAAGTCCTTGGATTCAAGCACAAATCAAGATCAAATCCATTAAGTTCATAAATCAAGTCCAAGTTCAAGATCAAGTTCGAAGCCCTTAAATTTATATTTGAAAAGACGAATCAAAGGATTAATAGAGATTGTAACACCCACATTAAAATCAATAAATCGATTGTTGCAGTATTTTTTTTATCTAGGTTATTATTTTCGGTCTCAAAATTTTATTATCCAACATGGAGACAGTGGTAAATTATCTTTTTTTTTTAAAATAGAACAAATAAAGCCCGACAACTATTTTTATTATACTGTACAGGTAAAGATGAATAGAGAAGTAATAATTTTGCAAAACAATTTCTATTTTTGAACCCACAAATTTGGGTGCACATTAATTTCATCAATTTGTTAATTTTTATCAGTAAACTTCCCAACCCCTACCCTCCTAAATCCATATAAATAAGAAAAATAATGTGAGATCATAAATTTTAGGAAATAAAGTTTTAAAAGAAGTCTGAAAATTGATTTTATATATATATATATATATATAGATATAGATATAGATATATATACATACATATACATATATATAAAATCTATATCTATAATCTATAATCTATATCTATATCTATAATAATATATTAAAAGTGTGAAGGGTCTTAGAAATATTGTCTGAACTTTTTGTCCTTCATTAAAAGTCGTTGCTTCAGACAAAATCGTCTTTTTACTATTTTTTCCTGATATTTAAGAGTTAAAAATTAATTAAATATATTTATGGTAAAACCTTTTATTATTAGGAGTCATCAGAATTTCAATATTTTTTCCTAATTTAAGAGTTAAAAATTAATTAAATATTATTTATGGTAAAATCTTTCCTTATTAGAGGTCATCAAAATTAATGACAAATGATACTTTTTTCATTAATTTAAGAATTTTAAATCAACTAAATTTGATTTTAAAAATATTTGAAAAATTTAGAAATAAATATAAAACTATTAGAATAAGAAAAATTTAAGAAGTACTAATTTTTTAAAATTTTAAATACGTAATAAGAATGTAATCAATGATTTTGTAAAGATTTGACTTTAAAAATAAGTAAAGATTCTAAATATAAAAGAAAATCGTAACACAAATATGATTCAAATTGATGCGCCTCTCTTAGCTTGTGGCAACAAGGGAAAGAGGTATTATATGGCAAACGCAAAAGTAATGATTCATCAACCACTTGAAACTACTGGTGGTGAAACATATATGTGTATATGTTTATGTTTACATTATTATATTAAAGTATGAAAGATTTTTGAAAAGTAATTCGAACTTTTACACTATATTAAAAATCTAATAATCAAATGTTACACGTGCGAGACACGTGTGATTAATATTAAAAGTGTGGAGACCCTTAGAAAAGTGATTCGAACTTTTTGTCCTTTGTTAAAAGGTTACGCAATAGACAAAATCGTGTTTTACTCTTTTCTTTAATGGTAATTGATTTTAAACATAAAAACATTCAATTAATAATAATTAATTTAGGAGTCCTTTTCCTTCTACAATTCTAATAAACTTTCCAAAATCTAATACATAATTCAAAGATTCTTACTATATATAGATATGTTCGACATC
The DNA here is from genome assembly GCF_002878395.1 of Capsicum annuum. Taxonomy (NCBI): domain Eukaryota; kingdom Viridiplantae; phylum Streptophyta; class Magnoliopsida; order Solanales; family Solanaceae; genus Capsicum; species Capsicum annuum. The sequence goes on along the minus strand of NC_061122.1, from coordinate 106,455,665 downwards.
AATGATGCAAATCTTCATATTAATTGAAAATAATGGTTAAAGCAATTCACGTCGATTCGAAAGTACTTTTGGTAGGATCTTGAAATTTTTTGTAAGGTTAGAACTATTTAATATGTTTGTATATATCACCTTTAAATTATTCGTTTGATCTTGCTCTTACAACTTCTTCTATTATCACTTTTTAGGTGAGAGGCTATCCTCGTCCTCTCCTCTTATTCTTTTAATAGTGATGTTCAACTATCACGTAGTTTTGTATTTTCCTCATTATTTATTACTATCTATTCTCATTTGTTTGTATTTTATTGTTTTTTTGTCTCTTTTCTTATAGTCAAAGATTTGTTGAAAACAACACTTCTACCGCACAAATATAGGGGTAAGATTTGTATATATCCTACTCTTCTTGAACCCAACTTGTAAAATTGCATTGGATAGATAGAACTATATTGAATATTTTGTTGTTGTTGTAATTCAAAGGGTAATCATCTGGTGACGTTTAACACCTCTCTCTAATATCAATTTATATAAAAGTCTGAAACTAATCAACTCTCTTGATGTTTGTTTAGGTTTGTAACTCATACAAATACTATGTATAATGGAGAAACACTTTGATCTACCTCCTATACCTATATTAAAGGTAAAATGCATCTTATTTTTTGTTAGATCTTTTTATTTGAGTTTAACAATTCATATTTTTATTAGGTTTCCTCTTTACGTTAAATTAGGTTTCCTCTTTTTATTTTTTCTTACATTGTTATATCTTGTTTGAGCTTTTTTGATCTTATTGTTCAGGTTTTCCTAGGGAATTGAAGCAGAAAATATCAAGCTTTTCTTCATATGTAGGGGAAAAATAGATTTAGGTATAAAATATTTTACAAATTAAAATTTTGATTGTATCTACGATTAAAAAGGTAAATTTATTTGTGATTTCAGATAAGTTCTTTAAAATTTTAATATATTGTTTAAGTTTATAGTAAATAAATTATCATGTATTCTTGGTAGAATTGCTAATTAAGAAGTTTACTTTGTGAAATTTTTATATATCTTATGATTAAAGGGACAAATTTGTTTGTATTTAAGGTAAGATTTTCTAAAATTCTAACATGTTAAATTTGCTTGTAATTTAAGGTAAGTTTTCTAAAATTTTAGTATGTTCTTGAAGTTTATAATAATAAATTATTGTGTATTCTTGATAGATAATTGCTAATTGAGAAGTTTTTGGTGAGATATAGATAGTATCTATGATTGAAGAGACAAATTTTCTTGTGATTTGAGGTAAGTTTTCTAAAGTTTAGTATATTTTTTTATGTCCACAATAATAAATTATGATATAGTTTTATAAACTATGTTGATAGAGAAGCTTTCTTTTGTGATTTTAGTATGTTTTGCAAATTTAAAATAATAAATTACCGTGTATTCTTGACAGATGATTGCTAATTCGAAAGTTTTTTTTTTATGATTTTTTATTATAATGACTCATATACTATTAATATTTTGAAATAGTCTTATTTATAATTTTGACCAGATTCTTCAGATGTTAGTGTGTTACATTTTGTCACAAGAAAGTGGTTAGTCATTCGAATTCTATATGAATTCTCTTTTATAATTTAATTGTATTCAACTATTTCAATTATGAACAAACAATGAAATTTGGCATATCATCACTATTTTTAATAATAAGTTCTAATAATTGTCCTTTTTCTTTTGTACAAGCAATATATTTATATAGATATAAAATTTATTGTAACATCAATTGTTATTTTCTAATGATTTATAATTTTTCTCTTTCATATATAGTTGTTTTATTGATTGATGAGAGAGACACGTGCAACACACGTACACTAAACTAGTATATATATATATATATATATATATATATATATATATATATATATTGGAGGCTGCTGATATGGCATGCATTAATGATTAGCACTCCTATTTATCTATTTTATATTTTTTTGAAATTTTTCACTTATTTTATGTTTTAGAAAAACTCCAAAAAAGTAGTTACTCTTTAAAGTTTCTCTTTCCTCATTATTATTTTTATTTATTTCTTTTCCTAGAATCATTATGTTACCTTCTTTGTCTTCCTGCAGTTATAAAATTTTAATACTTGCAATTACAATATAAATCTCTCTCTCTCTCTATCTATCTATCTATCTATATATATCTATATATATATATATATATATATACTAGTCAAGTGTACGTGCGTCACACGTGTGCTTCATGTCAAACTATTAATCGATATACATATCAAATATCGAAAGCTTTATACATCCAGACATGCGAGACGTATCAGTATCTTGATCGTCTCCTATGACATGTATTATCGCATAATAAATAAATAAAATAGATAGTAATTGATATAAGTACGAATGTGATTGTGGACCAATACGTAAAGACTCAAGCTCGGGTGGCTTCCCAATCAATGGAACAAGCTTTGAAATGTAGAGAACAAGTCCCAACACTCCTAAGCCATCCAATATGCACACTCCAAGGTCGCCCCTTTGCCATGGCTCATTAAGGGCATTTTAGTCATTTTGTAATAAGTTGTAACCTAGGTTATAAATAGAACATATTAGGTCATTTTCTCATAACTAGCTCGGGTGGCTGTCCAACCAATGGAACAAGCTTTGAAGTGTAGAGAACAAGTCCCAACACAGTCATCTAATATGCACACTCTAAGGCCGTCCCTTTGCCATGGCTCATTAAGAGCATTTTAATCATTTTGTAATAAGTTGTAAGCTAGGCTATAAATAGAACATATTAGGTCATTTTCTCATAACTTTGATGATATTTTGAGAGCTCTTTGAGAGTGTTCATACAAGTGTGGATATCACTTGTGACAAGTGTGGAATCACTTGTGTTAGTTGCTTGTTTTGAAAGGTTGGTTGCTTGGGGATTCCGTTCCCTTGAGGTCACTGTAAGAAATTGATGTTATTTGTATGAATTCTTGGGTCTTAGTGTTCAATATATACTTTGGTTCATAATGTTTGTACATTGTGTGTCAAGTTATCTATCATTCTATCTTATTATTGTTGTTGTGTTCATTCTCGGCAAGATTGATCTTTTAGGAACAAAATCTATCCATGCTTTGATACAAAATAATACAAAATCGACAAGAAATACACTAACACACACCAAAATAGTCCATGATTTGAAGAACCGAGGACCCCTTTTGGTAACCCCTCTCGGATTCACTACACAATAACAATACAAGCACGATAACAACAAGATTCTAAGGTATTAAACACCTATAATCAGCGATCCATAAACTAAGATTACAACACAATAACAAGAACAAAAATGACACAACAAGGTCTCGGGTTTGGAAATCGAGATTTCGTTCCCTTGAGGTCACCGTAAGAACTTGATATTATTTGTATGAATTCTTGGATCTTAATGTTCAATATATACTTTGGTTCATAGTGTTTGTGCATTGTGTGTTAAGTTATCTATCATTCTATCTTATTATTGTTGTTGTGTTCATTCTCGGCAAGATTGATCTTTTAGGAACAAAATCTATCCATGCTTTGATACAAAATAATACAAAATCGACAAGAAATACACTAACACACACCAAAATAGTCCATGATTTGAAGAACCGAGGACCCCTTTTGGTAACCCCTCTCGGATTCACTACACAATAACAATACAAGCACGATAACAACAAGATTCTAAGGTATTAAACACCTATAATCAGCGATCCATAAACTAAGATTACAACACAATAACAAGAACAAAAATGACACAACAAGGTCTCGGGTTTGGAAATCGAGATTTCGTTCCCTTGAGGTCACCGTAAGAACTTGATATTATTTGTATGAATTCTTGGATCTTAATGTTCAATATATACTTTGGTTCATAGTGTTTGTGCATTGTGTGTTAAGTTATCTATCATTCTATCTTATTATTGTTGTTGTGTTTATTCTCAATTTTGGGCGTCCAAACCTGAGACCTTGTTGTGTCATTTTTGTTCTTGTTATTATATTGTAATCTTAGTTTGTGGCTCGCTGATTATAGGTGTTGAACACCTTATAATCTTGTTGTTATCGTGCTTGTATTGTTATTGTGTAGTGAATCCGAGAGGGGTCACCAAAAGGGGTCCTCGGTTCTTCAAATCATGGACTGTTTTGGTGTGTGTTAGTATCTTTCTTGTCGATTTTGTATCAGTAATAGATTAGAAACTACAACAAAATAATTTGATTAAACCTAAAATTTACATAAAAAATCTTCAAAGACCGATCGAACATTCATCTGTCACCTATAAACTCCAATAAAATAATACGATAATCAAGATATCAGAACAATACAATTAAACTCTAACCTTTACCAAAAAAATCCCTCAAAGACCGATCGAGGGGAACGTTACTATTAAATCTAACCTTAACACAAAAAATTCTTCAAAGTTCGATCAAACATTTATTATTAATAATATAGATTTGAATAGAACAGAAAGTACAACAAAACAAAATGAGAATCGAGATATTAGAATAATATTATTAATTCTAACCTTTTTACGATTATAAACACACCTCCCGAGCTCATCAAAAAAATAATTATAAGAATATCTCTACCATCAAAATTTATGTTGTAGATGTTATTATAAGAACATAGGTGTTCCTATCTTAATAGAATAGAATTATTTGAAAATTGATTTCTAATATAATAGAATTTTCCTCTTATTATATCTTTTAAAATTTTATAATAAGTTAAAAAGTGGAGGGTTCCTAGCAGTGGAGGGTTCCTAGAATTGATAGGAATTAAAAGTGTCCTTTAATAATATGTCATTTGGTTTTTCAAATTAATTAAATATTTGAATATGGAAAAATAATTAAATATTTATAGTTATGTATTTAAAAATTATAGTTCAATTTGGAATTATTAGCTTTTATAAATAGGTATAAAAAATTATTAGAATTATAATTAAATAATAATTAATTAAAAATAGCAAAAAGACGATTTTGTCTATTGCACAATCTTTTAATGAAAGGCAAAAAGTTCATATCACTTTTCTAAGGTTTTTCACACTTTCAATATATTAAAAATATAAATATAGATTTTATATATATATATAGAGATATATATATATATATATATATATATTATATATATATATCAAGTTATCACTAGGCCATTAAACTTGTTTCGAGATTTTACTTGGGTGTTAGGGTTTTTGCCCTAATTTTCTTACTATATTTAAGTTTTACTTTTTTCTTAGAAGGAAAATAAAATTTACCATAATTACTTTTACTTTTCCTGAAAGAAAAAAATATAATTCTTTTCCATATTTGGCTAACTTCTTTCTTGGAGGAAAGGTTTTGGAACTCTATAAATAGAAAACTCCCTTCTCATACCACAACATAATAGCATCCACAATGTAGTCTTTAAAGAGTCTTTGTTTAGGGGGAGATTTTCTCTCTAATAATTTTATGTTTTCTTTTACATTAGGTTTTTATATGTAGGCAAATTGGTCAAACTATATAATAATATATTTTTAGTATATTTTTCTTTTCGTCTTATTTATCGTCTCATAGTTTGCAACTAATAGCTTCCACATGACGCCCTCTCGATTTCGAACCCAACATTGGGCCCCTCAATTCAACATTGTATCTATTAGACACTCAACTATTAAAAAATAAATACCTATTAAGCATTTGTCGCACAATCAGCCCAAGACTCAAATGTGTGTGAGATAAACATGGATAACGTGGAAAAGCAATAAATTAAATAACGACATGTGGTATTTAGGCTCAAAAGAAAAAAAGAAAAAATACTTTTAAATTTCTATTCTATAGAAACATAGGTTTCGACATGAGTGCTTCCATGTCATTAAAAATAAAAGGAAGGGCATTTTAGTTATTTAGCTTCCTTGCTTTATGTACGTCTCTTGCAACCAACATTTGCGTACATACATGTCTTTGCCAAATAAAATCTTAGTTTATCTCTTCTATTTTGTGGAATGTGTGTATTCCTCTACAATTACACCCTTCAAAATTCATAGATAAAGAGCACAATTAGAATCTTTAAATTCATAGATAATGGGGAGATAATATTGATTTTTGAAGTGGGTGTTCAAATTATGTTATGGGTTTAAAGAAGATGAAGTTTTTGACAAATTCATTAGCACCTTCATCGAATTGTAAAGAAGTGTTTTCCTATTTCCTTGAATTTTATGATATTCTGCAATTAAAGTTTTTTGGGGTTTTCTTCAATTGCTTGATTTGGAAAAGATCAAAAAGAAGAAGTGCAAAACCTCCATTTGTTGTTGATTTATCTTGAGTAAGTTGTTATTGTTATTATTTAATATGTATGATTAGTCTTTGATAAAATCAGTTCATATTCTAGAGGTTACTGAAACTTATTTTGTGTAACGAAATTTACTTTTAAATTTTTTAATCTTTAATTGTAGTTTTAGTTCAACATTCAACGAAATCCACTCCTATCATGTGGACATCTGCTGAGAATCGGAGGCTTAAAAATTTGATCATTTGTTAAATAAAGCAAGTTGATGTGACGTTTGAATTAAATATTAGTAGCTACAAATCCAACTTTATCGACAAGAGGTTTAGAATAAATAAGCAAAGGGAGTGTTTAAATAATTGCTGCAATCAAGTTTTGCTTCTGCTGTTAGTATTCATCCTTTCAAACATTTAGTGGCATCTATTTGACTTAACGATGAACTATTTGTTTGTTGAAAGTTAGGCTCCTGAATTTGGTGATTCTATTTTGTCCAAATGGCCTATTAAGAAATGGAGAATGCAGTAAATCGATGACGATAAGGATTTTAGGTATCGTCCTTGGAACTCTCTTTTGTTAAAACTTATATTGACTATGTCTATATTCGTAGAATTGTATGCTACATTATCTAAATATTTAAAGTATTAGAAATATGAACACTTATATTTATTTAGTCATTTATACGAAAGTGGAAAAGCTTTTAACTTGATACTTACTCCTGACATAAAGGGTGGTTCTTATTTGGTTCTTTATATTATTGGTGTTTGGTTTGATGTAGGAATGTGCTTAAGGCTACAGTTCAGGTACCCCAGATGAGAGAGTTGAACTTCTATTATACTCAACTTGATCATTTATATGAGAATTGAAAAATGAAGCAAATTAATACGATAATACAATCAAATGAAAGTCCTTACATTTTAGCAGGAGGGGTAAATTCTCTTAAAGCCTCAGATTACTCATTAGAGAGATGGAGAGATGGAATGATACTGTAAAGGTTGAAAAATCTCAAATCTTAATAAGTACAATTCTTTCATCGATAACTGGCGTTCTTTTATGAATTTCTTGATCATAAAATTTCATCATGGAAGTATTATGAGGAGATACGCTAGCTAACTTCAAGTGTTGAAAGTCATGAATTTCTTGAAACGAAAAAAGTACAATGATGCAAAAGAGTTTGCAGGGAAATGTGAGTCGGTTGTTATCACTGCTAAAGTCCAAAGTATGAATATTTTATCTCAAAATTTTCTATGAAATCTTTCTTTATATTCATTTGAAGCGATATATAAGTTCTTAACAACATTTTCTCAATTAGATTATATTTTGGTATCGCAAGGCTATTTTATGATGTTGCGGTTAATTATGATGCATGTTCTGTTCAAATAATTTTGAAAATAAGTAGCCACTATGATTGAGGAACCTGGAGATGATGACACTATCCTTGTTCAATAAGGAAAAATCAGAGTCTATGTGAGCAGACACAGTATAAGACCTATTGCCCCTGATGTTTTTCCAGTGCAACTCACTTGTGGTCTGATCCTTTCTCGAATCCACACATAGATGAATATTTAGCGCACCAGGACCCTTTACTGAAATCGTACTCGATTTTCTTTTTTTTTTCTTATTTAAGGTTTCAATAATCTTTGAATAGCTTTGAAGTGAAAATAATGGAGGAATACTATATTTTCTCCCTTAGTTACTTTTTCTTCTTTTAACAAATTTATGATTAATTAAAATTTTGTATGTTGGGATTTAATTTTGATGCACCTCAATTCAAAATAATTTATTAACCTATTCTAGAATTTCAATAATATATGGCCATAGATAAGAAAGGGGCGTGGAGGAGAGAGGGGTGTTTTAACATGGGTAGCTTTTAGAATGGGTTGATAGTTTTTTGGAATTTTATATATTTTGTGAAAGGAGTTGAAATTTTTGATGCCGGAGAGGTGTTAGACAATGGATATTTTTCTATATTATGTAAGTGTTGGTTTCGACATGTCTCCTACATGTTAATTAATTTCTAATAAGGTTAAGTTGGTTATTCTACTATACAAGCTGATATATATGTAATATCTATAAGCTTTTAAACACACGTGGTGATGTGTTCTGCTTCCTTTATCTCTCTTTATTTTTTCTATTGTTTACCTTTGTTAAATAACAAACATGAAGAGGACACCTACTTTGTTTGGATTTTGTTTGCAAGCATGATTTCTTGCCAAAAATTATTTCATATTACACCATCTTTAATTTTTTATCGTCACTTTTTGGCTTTCTAGGTTATAGTATTTGGATTTTATTGAATTTCATATTTTAATTCTAATAGTAAAAAAGACTAAATTTGATATTTCTATTTTGTAAGTAGATTAAATTGTTTACTTGGGATTTACTGATTCTAATGGAAGAACTTGGTCATTTTGATTAGATTGCATACTATGAATTTTTATCTATCCGTAATTTTAATGGAAGAAGAAAATTGAATTGATTATGTTTAGTGAAGACAAATTTTGAATTACCTGCTTGCTTTTACATTATATTTCGAACACCCAATTTGAAATTTTGCTGGTTTTTCAGAGAAAGAAAAGATATTGTGTGCTTGTTCGGGAGAGCAATTCAAATTTAATATATTTTGAGTCATTAAATACCAGGGATTTTTCAGTCAGTGACATTTCTTCAAGAACTGAAATAATAGATTAGAATTCAAAACTTGATGATGCTCAAGTTGATGAAGTTGAATCAACTTTAAAAGGGGCACTTTCCTTGAACTATAAGGTAATATCCCTCCCACCCCACCCCTTTAAAACTTATTTGGCATTGTGAATTAAAGATATGAGCCATTCAATCAATAGTTATTATCTCACAAAGTCTTTTTTTTTTTTGAAAAAAGTTGGATCAAGAAAAGAAATATTTTCTGAAATAATAAGAATTAATTGAGTGAATATTTGTGAAATCAACATGATTCATGTTTGAAATTGAGGAGTAGTTGATTGACTATTGATTAATTTGTTCTTCTTATTCAGTGTAAGGTCTTAAGCTTTATGTAAATAGATTTGGTTCTTTTGTGGTTGGGGTGCAGAAAGCAAGAGCGTTGTTGAGGAAGCTAGAATATCAAAGAGGGAATTTTGATGCTGCCCTTCAAGTGTTTCAAAGAGTTTCTGAGAGAACAAAGCCATTAAAGTCGTGCTTCAAAGGTGATATCATGCCTGCTGGCGTGATGTCACTGTATTCTGTGAGTCTACTTCTTGAAGAAATTTTGTTCAAAGAAAAATACTTAGAGGAGCTCAGTCGAATCAAAGGTAAACCCATGTGTCCTGTAGGTTATTTGGTTTTGCCATTGCTTAGCATTACATTTTTAGGAGACCGAAAATCTATTGTCAAATCTTAGTACTGTATGCAATTGACAGATGAGCACTACGTTACTGTGTTGAGGGATGTGTTCTGAGTTTTTCGGTATTGATGTGGCTGCATATGGTTTTTTAACTCATCTAAGGAATGTAAGATAATATTGGATGTTGTCGATTAAGCGTTACCAAATGTAATACCAAATGAAAGTTCTAAAGATTGTGAGTTATTGGACATGTTTCATAAAGCGCTTGAGTTACTTCCTTATGTATTATAGTCTTGATTGTGCAATGCTCGATCTAAATCGTAGAAGGCAATATATTAGTTAATTGGGATTTATGACTTCGTCGGGAAATTCCTCTAAAAACGATAGTGGAGAGATCCTCATATGGATATTAAGATGCACTCTAGTTTCTCCACATCACCTCCTTATCAGGACTCGGTGGTCTAATATCTTCAGTGTCCATCAAAGTTTCATAAGTATCAGTCGATGGCAATATCTAAGGTGATGAGTCTACACCGACTTCATAGACTACTTTTTGTCTTGGAGAAGAAGCCTTCAAGAACTTGTTCATATAGTTCTTCCCAGTTTTTGCGTCAAATGAAAATTCATTCAGCTTTCTTTTCAATTTCATGTGATTTGCAAGAACATTTATACCATTTTCAATGCCTTCCTCCAACAACAGCTAATGGAGTCTCTAGAAATGTGGGGAACACAGAATAAAATACTCGACACGAACAATCTTAATACAGATTTTATGCACTAGGTATCAAGGATCTCACTTGGCATGTGATGTAGGTAATACCTCAGGTGTCTCCCTATTCCTCATGCGTGAATCCCTCTTCTGCAACAGCAAGATGAAAAAAAATTGAAAGCAGCAGAAGGATAATACAACTTCATCACCATTGATATTATCACTGAGACGAAGTTGTTTGCTGATGGAGGAAATAGTATGACCCTTCCAAAGAATAGCCAAGATGGAAAAATAATGCTTCATCAAAACCAGTCTTGTCTTGGGGGAAAAACTTCTTATGTGGAATGTATATGCTAAAGATGGAAGACACCTCTAATATGTGACAGATATCAAATGCCTCTTAGTTGAGAAATTAAGCACACTAGGATGCCCAACTTTTCTCGACTGATGAACAACTAATTCACTTCTCAATATAGGTGATCAAATTAAACTTTAACATTTTAGGTGGGTAAGATAATTCTGCTCCTTTTGTACATTTTCCCATGTCAAGATAGAGCTATGAGGGCTGGTTTCAGAAAGCAAAGATGCTAATAATATTTTGATGTTGATATCATTTTCTCCTTTAACAAATAAAGATCTCAACCTTAAAATGTACTGAATTTTGGTATTTATATGAATATGTTGTACATAATTATCTTGTGCAACTTTGTTGCTTGAAAAATACTATCAAGTAATTAATATATTTTCTATATCTATATTTTACAACTTATAATATGAATTGACATTAATCTAGCTTATCATATATACTCAAAATAAGTTAAACGTTAGGCCAATCTAGCTTAATAATATATACTCAAAATATCTTAACGTCGGGCCTGTGTTGACACTGGCTATGGCCCTCTAGTTTTTTTAATAATCCTCAAAAAATTATTTTCTAAATTAACAAATCCTTCCCCCTCCCCTCCTTCCCTCCCCCGCCCTCTGCCCGTTTCCTCTTTCCCAATGTCACTCCTTCTCCACCAGCACCGACGTCGATCGCCAATAATCATTGCTTGCACCAACACCGATTGTCAATAACCACTGCCTCTTCTCACACTGATTCCTCGTTAAAACTTTCAATTATCACATTCTCATTCTTCCAAACTAGCAATCATTTATCAAATTACAAAAATAAGTTTTTATCAAAAAAAAAATAATTTGTTTCACTCCTATCGGAACTAATGGAGTTTCACCATTTTTTTCCTATCAGGACTAATGGAGTTTCACCAAATTTTTTTTAAATATACTTTTGCTGAAGAACAAATATAAAAACTTATCTTACAAAAAAAAAAGCAAAAGAAAGGTGGGGATAAAGATGATGGGGAATGGGGATGGGGAATTACTAGTTGCAAGCAGTGGAGTTGGAAGACGATCTTCTTCCTCCTTTTTTAATTTAATTAATTTTTTCTTTTTAAATTAATTTAGGTATATAAGATACTAAAAAAAAAATATTATTTAAATTGTTTATGAGTTTTAAGAGAGTGCAATACACGATATTTGTCGTGTCAGCATTTTATATCTAATAGAAACGATTATTGAATAGTTAAGTGTCTAATAGGTACTAAGCTAAGTTGAGGGTCCAAGTGAAATCTCAAAATAAATTTAACGGTTTATCGATGACTTAAGCTTATATATAAAGGAGGCTTATAGACATGTTGATGTGGAACCTCTCATATGCAAGGAAACGTATTTATCTATTTTTCTTAATTTTTTGATGTATTAGTACTTATTTTACATTTAAGATATAACAGAAAATTATTTTTATTTGATTTATTTTAAAAAGTTAAAAAGTCATGACAATACTCCATAGTAATCCCCAGGAAACAAGTGAACCGTCAAAAATCATTAATATTAAAGACTTTTCACTTCTCAAACCTCATATTCTAGATAGCAATAAAGTTCCACCAATGACCAACCATTTCATTTTCATTAGTTTTATTTTGCTTTCTTCTTTTTCTACTTTATAATTAGATAGTACTACACTTAGTAGCCATTTGACCATGAAAACTAAAAATTTTTGGAGTTGAAATTGGAGTTGAGTTATGTTTGACCATGTCTTTTTTAACGAAAAAAAATTTAACTTTTGAAAAAACTTTTTTAAATATAATTTTATGCTCTAACTTTTACAAACTATCAAAATCACCCAACTAAAATTTACCTATTAATGGAAAAAGAACGCAATTAGTCACTATTATAAAAATAATTACATATACATGACCATATTTAATGAATTTCAATTATGACATATATAATATTTACATTAATAGTCGTTTTCTCATATTTGAAAATTTTAAATATGGATGTTATATTAACAGATCACTGTTTCCTGTTTTTTAGGTAACAAATACTATCTTTCAAACAAATTTATTTTTTTAGGAATTTATTTAATTTATTTCCTTCATTTTTCGTTCCTAAAAAATAGGAAATGATGAGTTCTTATTAAATTTTAGGGTGCCGCTAATTTATTTCTTTAATTTTCTTATACATGAAAGATTTTACTGTGTGTGAATAAATTATTTCTATGTAAAACATGCTTTGCATATTTATGGTATATTATATCATATACCATAAATATATAAATATGCTTAGTATGTTTCTTTATACTTTGTATTTTTATATATGTGTGTATATGATATATACATGGTATAAACTTCATATATAACACACGTTGTATATTTATATTATAAATATGCTTAGCATGTTTCTTAATACTTTGTATATTTATATATATGTGTATATGGTATATACATGGTACAAACTTTATATATAACATACTTTGTATATTTCTATTATAAATATAGTACTTTATATATTTATGGGTATAAACATAATATTTTATATATTGATGGGTATAAATATAAATTAGCAGTAAAATAATGTCTTAAATAAGGGAGAAAATTAAATAAGAGATAAAAATAATGATGAAAGAGAAAAAGAGATATATATTAATTAGGATAACATTAAGTTTGAAATTATAATTATATTATTCTTTAAAATGTTATATACGTAATATTGAAAAAATAATGTCATAAAGAGAGTTTTATGTAAAAATTTAAAAGATTGGGGTTATATGTAATAATAATAAAAGTTGAAATTGAATTTGAAAAATTGTGAAAACAACAAAAACCTGTTTTCCCTTTTCAGAATTTTTTTTTGAAATTATTTTTTGAATTTTCACGGCCAAATAACACAATTTTCAACTCCGAAGAAATTTTTTGAAAAAAAATAAAAAATTTCCATGGCCAAACAGGCCCGACCTTTTTTCGCTTCGTTGCGGGTTTAATATTGTGCAATTTTTAAAGTTAGATTTGCTTCAAAGCATGGATTGCAGAAGTGGGAGCATGAATCGTGGTTCTCGAGATAAGATTATGATGATTACATGATAAATCTTTTCCGCTTTTCTACTTTGATTTTTTTCCGTACAATTTTAGTTCATGGTTCACTCCTAGATCAACAAAACATTTGCCTGTATAAATTAAGCAGCAGCTTCTTGTACTTGTTATTGTTAATGAATTTGCTCTTTTTTTTTCATTAATTAAAAGAGTGATATGAAAATATTTTTAGTAGGGAACAGTATCCTGAAAGAATCGTACCTCACACAAATTATTATTTATATGGCATTCAATGCGAATAGAGACATCGAATGAGAAAGTATTTGTTCTTTTTTTTGTTTTAGCACATAAGCAATTATATTTCTGAACAAAATAACATACACAAAGATTTTAAGGGCGCCTTCACTCTTCTCATTACATGAAAATTTTGGTATATGTTTTTTCACCTATCTATTAACAAAGAAACTTTATGTCTTCTTTGTTAGTTATTATTTTTAGTATTATATTTATATTTATAAAAATTAATGATTAATGAACGTTGAAAATAAAGAGATCTGAGATATTTTACAATGTTATCAATTGATAATTAAACAGATAGCCATGGAATACTCCTTAATTCTAATAATCTAAGGGTTCGTTTGGTTGGGAATGTGGTTATGCTAGGATTAGTTATGTTGGGATAAGTTATGATGAGATAAATTATGCTGGGATTAATTATGCTCGGATTATTTTTTTTGAGTGTTTGGTTTGTTGTATTCAAAGTAATATTTATGGTATAATTTATAAGAATAAATTAATTGATTACCAAAATACACTTCATCATATTTAACTTCTTTATATATATATATATATATATATATATATATATATTTCTTTTCAAGCTTTAAATATTTATTCTTAAAAATAAAATTTTCATCTTATTTAGCTTAAATTTTTTGTTTGTGTGCATTTTCATGATTATATCGTGTGTATTTTAAAAATACAACTTTCATCTTATTTAACTTTAATTTTTTTTGCATGTGTCTTCCCATGATTATGTTGTGTGTGTTTAAAAAAAATCTTACTACATCTTATTTAGTTTGAAATAAAAAATTCCAACTTAAGTTTGTTAAAGTAAAAGAAGATTTGTTGTTTATGTCACTTCATACTCAGATAATATAGAATATTAAAATTCATTTTAATTGATATTTACAATATCAATTTTCAAGTGATTAAAAAATTATTTAATTTAAAATATGTAATTAAACAGTGGAGTCGATTGTGAAATGATAATGTGTATTAAAATTAGGCAACGCCTTTGTAGTTGCTAAAATATTTTACAGATTACCAGTAAATGGTAATTATTATTATAAAATCTACTTTAATTAATCTTTTCATTGTGTAGTAAGAACTTTTTGTGTTATCAATTCACAAAAATAACACTTGAAAGGAAAAAGTTGATGTTGAATTTCATTTTTCTATGCTTAAAAAATTATAGTACCTACATTTGTCGGATATATAAAAAATTATAGTACCTAGTTTTGATCCTTATTATGTATGAATCTAGCATATTTTAATTTTTAATTTGTTAATTGTGCATTTTGATCCTTTATATAAGAAAATAGTGTATAAGTTTATAAAATTCACAAGCAATGGGATAAAAAAAAAATGCAAAGTTCAATTAATAAGAGGTTAATTTTTCTTAATCATATATTTCGATCGTTCCAAAATAAGATATTTTATTCTTTTTAATTAGTCATAAATAGCGTGTTTTAGATAATCAAGTAGATATCAATAATATTTTTTCAATTTCAAAAGCAATAATTAGAGATTGAAGAACTAAGAGGAGATGAAGAAGATTGGAGAAATGTGTTTTTAATGAGTTTGGGGTTAATCTTGTCATTCTATAATTTTATTCCAAGTATAAATTATGATGGGATTGTTATCCCACCAAATGTGAGGATAACTTATCCCGGTACTATTTATTAGTCTCAAAATAAGTTATCCAGAATATTAGCAACCAAACATTGTATTAAAAATTTTATTCCCAAACTATTATTTTATCTCAAAATTATTTACTCTAGTATCCTATACCAAACGACCCCTAAAAGAATAACTCTTTTCTGTAGTTTTCACACATTGATTTTACTTTATAATCTTATAAGCTAATTGTTTATGATATGCAGGTAGTTTTACATTTTAAAGACATACAGTTTAGGTTTAGTAAGGAACCTCCGAAAATAAACTAAATAGGTTGCTAATTCCGATATGTTTAGTATTCCCCGTCCTAAATTTTCTAATTTGATTTCTTATTTTACTTGTTTTTTTTTTATTAATCAAGAAGAGACAATTTTTTTTCATGTTTTACCATTTGCATTAATTACCTTTTCTTCAAATTAAAATGTAAGTATCATTTAATAGGGGTATTATGGTAATCCAGACATGTTATTAATTACTTTTCTTAATCAATTTGTCATCTCAATTTGGGACGAATAATTTGGGATGGAGGGAGTACTTTCTTTATTTTCTAATAGTTCAAATTTTACTTTGTTGGAAAAAAAATCAGTTTATCCAAAATGAAAATTAAGAAAAAAATGAAGTTGAAAAAATATTATCAATTTTGATGATTATTATCATATTGTCCATTCAAGTTTGTATTCATACATTCAATCACTTGTGTTTTTTCAAACATATTATGTACTACTATCACATTCACTTCAGAGAATGAAGCATATTCAATGGGACGTGTCTCATGACTTTTCATCAATTCAATTTTTTTTAGCCATCATAATATTTTCAATATAGTGCATTGAGATTCAAACTCAACGTCTTATCTATATAAAAACGTCTTAGGCTATAAATTGATAGAATTTGAACCCAACATCTTATCATCATGTTGTATTGAAATTTTTAACCCAATGTCTTACCCTCTTAATAGGATGAGACTTAAATTTATCATCATATTTTTTAATAATATTATTTTTCATGAACAAATTTAAAGCATAAGTGGTTCCAAATTAATTATTTTTCTTCAAATCCAACAATAATTATATCATTAGTAGCAAAAGATAAATAACATAAGGAATTACTAACCTTGAAATTACCTTTAAATTGATAATCTCACATTGTTTTGCAGAATCTCGTGCTGATAATGTGTTATGAAATATAAAGTAAGAACAAAAAGAATAGAAAGAGAAGAGAGAGTGATTATTATTTCTCTTGAGGTGTTATTTGATGGGTTAATTACAATGAAGGAAACCTCTTTATTTATAAGGAAAATCTACTCTTGAGTTTCTAACTTTTTTATAAATAGACAATCACTATATTTGATAAAGTAGAAATTCACTATATATAGTAAATAGACATTCACTATATATGGTAATATATTTATAACAACGTATTTGTTATTCTTAGGAACTTTAAAAGAAAACAAAAAAGATACATAAAATTTGAATTTACCAATTGATTTTAGAATTTAGTAACCACTATATAGTCTATTTTGAATCCTAAATATTAGGGGAGTAATTAATATTTATTCATATATAAATATTGAAAAAATAGTAAATTAGTAAAGTGAATTAAGAAATGTTGTGTTTTTTGTTCGTCAAAAAGAAAGAAAGAAAAGAGTAGTATTACTATAATTTAGATGGAAACCATCAATTTTTCTTTTATCTCCCTCTATATTTAAGGAATTCGTTTTTAGGCATACAAGAAAAAATAAATCTATCAATATTAGTTCTTCATGTATTTTTTTCTTATCATATATTTTAGGACTTCTTTATTTTTATAGATAGTAACCAATAATATAAAACATAAGTTTTTTATTTTTAGTGAGATGTGCCACATCATACTTGTATGAGGCTTCATTAGTTGACAAATGTATATTATGGTCCTCATTTAATTTCTTCCCCTCTTCACCCACCACCGACATCTCCCTCAGTTAACCTCAACCTCATTACCTCACCCCTCCACCCTACAAAAACCTGAGAGCCCGACAATATCTCCATCCCACCCCTCCTTCTTTCATATAATCTTAATTTGACTAATTTTGATAAAATTACTTTTTTTTTTATTTTTTTAAATAAGATATTTAACTGCATAAGTTTAAATAGTACTTCTTTCATCTAATAATAATTATTCACTATTAACTTGACACATAAGTAAATAATAGAATAACTTTATAATATTATTTTTTGAATATAATAAATTTAATATTTTAAAAAATGCATTATATTATGAATATCATTTAATACTAAGGATAAAATAGACATAAATGCGTAAATTATTCACTGATTGTTCATCTATTTTGCATATAATGAACAAATAAAAATAACAAAGTAACAAAATAAAATACAGTGGAAGAATTAATAATATTTTGTATTAGTAGTTTCACAATTAATTAATTAATTAATTTTTATTAATGAAGAAAAAAGGAATAAAAATAAAATATTATTTTTTAGCTGTTATTTTCCACCTTCCTAAATAGGATGTTTTAAACTTTTCATTTATTTTAAAATAAATGGTGTTCTGAATAATTGAAAATACATTAATTATGTTCTTCTAAATTTTAAGTCTATCCGTTTTTAAATAAAGTGAGTTTTACATCACTATTAAACTACTAAAGATTTACATCTTTTTCAAAATATTTATAAGCGTAAATTAATAATTGTATTAAATTGTATGAAAACTGTATGGTCAAAATTTTCAATTTTCGATACGATAATGTGCTATAAATCAAATTATGAACATACTTATTTATACCCTTCAACTAACAACAATCAATTCTTATATCTCCAATAAAATAAAATAAACATTTTCATGTAACAGTGGAATTATTTTTCTTATTCCGTAATGAAAGTTTTTCGTTTAAAATGATATAGGGAGAAGGAGAGGAGAGGGAGTGTTAAGATAAAATAGAAGAAGCGTTGTTTAAAAAATAAAGAGCCCAGTGATGAGAGAAACGTAAAAGTGGAAGGGAGGGATTAGAGGGAATGAAGAGAAGAGGTGCTGACAAGAATGGATCCCACAAAATACTTGTTAAGTGTAGACATGCTCTTACACAACTTTTGTCGGGTGTATCTCAGTCAAAAGTAAAAATTTTCACTCCCCCTTTATGTGTATTCATTATCGTGCGAATCATATATTACTCTTTTAAGAGCTAATTTAATTTTCTTCTTTTTTTATTTTACTAGTTTAGGTTGTGCGTGTATTTTACTTTAATGAATTTAAACATTACGTTAAATGGGATATTTGTTTAAATAATAAAAATAAATATAATAATTAAATTTAATATCTTTTGAGTATATAAAGATGAATAATTTATTTATAAACTTAATCTTTACCAAAAATATTTTTAAAAGTCGATCGACATTCATCTACCATTTGTAAATTGTAACAAAATAATACAATGACAGAGAGATCAAAATAATACAATTAAATCTAATCTTTATACACAAAATTCTTTTCAAAGTCGTCTGACACTCGTCTATCACCTGTAAACAATAACAAAATAATACGATAATAGAGATATCAAAATAATATAACTAAACTTAACCTTTACATAAAAACATTCCTCAAGGCCGACCAACATTTATCTAACACCTGTAAACGGCAACAAAATAATACGATAAAAGTGATATCAAAACAATGCAATTAAACTTAAATTTTACACAAAAAAAATTCTCAAAGTATGAACTGTAAACTACCACAAAATAATAAACTAATAGAGACAGTGTGGGAGCCAGGATTTTCAGCAAGGAGGTTCACAAGTGAATATATTATATAACCGAAGGAGGTTCGACATCTACTATATATACATAAAAAAATCAAGCATCCACTAATCTAGACATTCAATAGAATCAAGTTAGATGAACATCAATCATATTATCGCAATAGGCAAACAGATTTGTTTAGAGTCCTATTTTAGAATTATTTTGTTAATTGAATAGTAGAAAGAAGAATATTAATTAATTCTTCTATCATATATTTTAGGTGTCTCATATATTTTGGGAAGTTTAGTTAATATAATAAAAAATAATTAAATAATAAATTTAAAAAATAGTGAAAAGATAAAGTGACTTCTTATATCAAAGTATTTTACTCTAGAAGCGTCGTATTCAGAATTTATATAAGAATATTTTATTGTAGAAGCACCGAATTCAAAATTTCAATAAAAAGATGTATTAAGTTTGATTATATAAAATTTTAGATTCAGATAAATGAATATAATATAATCAATGGTATATATATTACTCACCAGTTATGATGTCAGAGATTTGTCGCAACTTTAATAAATCATCAATTATTGTTGAAAAAAAAGATCACCACAATCTATGAATTCTTTGTAGCAAATAATTCTAGATAAATATACACTACCACAATTTTGAGTAGACAAAAGCAAAATTTAAAAGTTCTATTATTAAAAGAAAAAAAAAAAGTTCATGTCAAATGCAATAAAGAAGTAGATTATAACCATAAGAGTTTCTCTGTATGTGTATTTCTTTAAAGGAAACTTTTGATGTTTGTTTTTCACTTGGACTACACAAACCATGATGTGTTCATATAAAAAAGAAATAGACATAGAATCCAGGATTACATACAATTTTGATTACATACACGTAGCAATAAATTTTGGTAAATTATGGACTTTCTATTTTTATAGTTTGTTAAAATAAGGAAAGATTTTACTAAAATATTTAATTTATTTGAGTTCCATATATTTTAGGAAGTCTAGTAGAACGAAAAATATTAATTAATCTCTTATCATATATTTTAGGTGCCTCATATATTTTAGAAAGTCTAGTTAATATAATAAAAATTAATTAAATAATAAATTAAAAAATAGTAATAAAACAGTTTTGTCTAAAGCATAGTCTTTAATGAATGGTAAAAATTTCAAATCACTTTTCTAAGCGTCTTCACACTTTTAATATATTATTATAGATATAGATTATAGATATATATGGTATTACAATTATCTCAATTCTATTTTTTTCATAGAAATCAAATTCTAATTAATACGGTGTATCGTAATATAGTTTTCCATGTTGTTTCTTTTTGATATTATATATTAATCTCTATTTATAGTAATAAATAAGCATGCCTTTAATTTGACTACAGTTCACAACTATGATCTCTAATTTTGATGTGCACAAGTGGATACTTAAACTTGTATAAAGTCAAACAAATAGATACATATGTCTTTTGTGGCATAATACACGTAGAATGCCATGTAGGACCTGAATTGACTACATAAGATCCCACATAGGCCGCATGCGTATACTTGTTCAAATTTATACAAGTTTAAATATCTATTTGTGCACAACTAAAATTAAAGGACATAGATAAAGTTGAAGTCAAGTTGAAAGACACATTTATGTATTATGCTTGAATTAAAACATGAATCTTTAGCCTCTTTTAGTTTAACTACATGCATTGTTTTCAATTGTGAATTAATTGCAAGTTGTAGTATATTATTATTATTATTATTATTATTATTATTATTATCATTATTATTATTATTATTATTATTATTTTTATTTAAGCTAATGATTGTCTTCTCTTTTGGGGCAGGCTTTAATAATTGTCATGTACACAAAATATGATCAAGTAGCACGTTGAAATTGTTGAAAAAAAATCAAAGGATCGATAAAAATAGGTCCAATCTTAGACTTTTTGGTAGCCATTATTTCTGGTTTGACTTGGGAACGTGTATCCGTTGTAGTCTTTAGGTTTAGCACAATTTATTTTTTGTTGTTGATTTTTTGTTCTTTTTCCAAGTTTAGGAGACTATTCAGAATTGCTTTTTTGGTAAAGAAAAGGTTTATAATCGGAAAAGATCTCTTTCGTGTTAAATTAATTATTTATTGAAGGAAAAGTTTTGATCGTTTATAAATTAGTTATTTTTAAAATTTTATCACAAATAATAGAATAACATGTACAATATACTATTTTCGTCTCAGATTATCCGTCCCAAATTGAGATGACACATTAATTAAGAAAAAATAATTAATGCAAAGGGTAAAACATGAAATTTTTTTTGGTCTCTTCTTGATTAATGAAACAAGACAGGTAAAATGAGAAATCAAATTAGAAAATTCGAGACGGAGAAAGTAGTTGTTAAAGAATTTTGTTTAAAGAAATGTTTTCAAAATAGATTTTGTATTTTTAATGTTAGTTTATCTGATATAGAGGTCTCTTCAATTATTCTTAGACCAAATTAAAGTAAATTATGATCGGTAGAGACAGAAAAAAGTGTTGCGGAGTAGAATTGAAGTGGAGAAATATGGAGAAGAAGGGTCGGTGGTGAAAGAGATATTGCAAAAGAGAGTTGTAGCGGTTGGGGTGGGGGTGGGGGCCTAGGAATTAGCTAGACAATGTTTTGGTGGAAAGTGGTGGGAGCGTAAAATCTGTCAAAAAGTCTTTATTCTTGCGGTTCATCTCTTCTGATTCTAAATAGTGACACACTTTAATATAAGAAGAAGAAAAAAAAAACTCCTAAATCACCTATCCATAGTGTAGTTTCTTGAAAGTCATTTTTTGGGGGGTTGTAAAGAAAGTTGACATGAACCGAACATCAATATGAAGTTCGAACAGAGGTCCTTAGTGAAAAATGATTTGGTGTATTTCTTTTATGCAATTATATTATATGCTTAGTATTATTTCATGTGTTAGTTGGGATTAGGGTTATGCATTTTTGATGCTTGGTTCTGCTTAAAATAATTGATAGATGAATATTCAATTGGACTTTGAAATTTTTTTTATTAAAAGATTAGATTAAATTATATTATTTAATATCTCAATTATTATATTATTTAGCTATTAGCTGTTGTTTCTTATAATTTTGTTACTTCAATTTAGAGTTGTTTTAAACCCTTTTTTCTTGATTCGAGAGTTCATAAAAACATGAGACAAGGTAAGGTGTTGTGTATCACTAGCATTCTTAACTAAGTAATCCTTGTAACCCTAGCCCTTAAACCACAATTCCTTCTAAGCAAATCATGATATGTAATTACAACTATACTGCAGTTGCATAGTGGTAATAGGAGAGCTTGAAATAGAAGAAAAGAGAAATATGAGGTTATCTTTTCCTTTCATATTGGCGAGATTAGTGGCACCTTATAGGACTAGATCATTATCGTTATTAGGTTCTAGCATTTTTGTTCTATTAATACATGTTGTTTTTATTATTATCAGTTATTTCTTATATTTTTACTACTTTTTATTGAACTATTTAAAACTATTTTTTCTTGACTTGAAGATCTACCAAAAATAATCTGAGATATAGTAAGATCTAGGTATAGTCTATCCTCCCGGTCCTAGCTTAATAGGATTATAGTGGGTTGTTGTTGTTATTGGTGTCACACCTAAATAGTTCTAAATATTATGATTTCTACGTCTTACAAATAAGTAAAATTTTAATAGCTATATTTTTAATTAATTTTAAAAAATTATAAATATTAAAATAATAATTAAATCATAATTGCTTAAGAAAAGTAGTAAATGAAAATTTTGTAAAGACTTTGAAATTAGTTAAATTTATAGCTATTAAATCTATAGTTATTTATAAGATGTAAGAACTCCATATATTTAATACTTTAAAGTTAAAATTGACTAAAATTTTACTTCTTAAATATTTCCTTAGTACTTGCAAAGTTATCAAAATTTTGTTTCTTAAAAGTTTAGCTTATAAGAATTAAACCAAAGATATGAACACATGTACTCATAGTTCTAATAATTAAAGAAAACTTTCTTTTACGTGTAGAACTAAATAAACATATTATTTTAGTTTAACATTTGATTCAAAGTCTTTAATATTAGAATTTTTATTTTAAAATTCTTTACTAAGATAATAACATATTTGGGTACACTATTAATTTATATAATTTAGATAGACATAATAATTATTTTAACATTAAATGCCATTTATTAATAATTTTATTTTTCTTATATATAATTTTATTGATCAACATGAGACTCACGTGCAAAGCACGTACCCTAAATTAGTGTGTATGTATATATATATATATATATATATATATATATATATATATATATATATGTATGTATGTATGTATGTATGTATGTATGTATGTATGTATGTATATATATATATATATATATATATATATATTTATTTATTTATAAGGTATAATAGCAAAACAAGTATATTTGGTAATTTAAGATATATTACTAAAAACTAGAGAAAAAATATATTTCTAATTTTCTTTACAAAAAACTTGATGTGAAAAATAATTAGTGTATTATTGTTACCAGAGGCGTTTTATCTAAATTTATAATTTGAGACACATAGTAAATACATTAAATTGTAATATGTATAAATGTAAAACTCTTTTAAGATATCAAGAAATGTTAAATTTGAATGTATAATCTAGAAGTATTAGATTTGGATCTACAATCTAATTGTACAATGAGTACAATATTAAAAATTTTAAAAGTTGAACTCGTCCAATATAAATTATTTATTCGCCTCTAATTGTTATGATTATGTTACTTCTAAAGGATGTGGTGTAGTGATGGTGCTGCTCTTTTCTTAACCAGATATCACGGGTTTGAGCCCTGGTTGTGGAGAAATCTTTGGTAGGGAGCGCTTCCCTCGAACGAGCCATACCCGGTGCGAATCTAGATTAATCGGGCTCTAATGTGGATATCAGACGCTGGCTGAAAAATTAATAAAAAGATACTTCATGTTATTCATAAAACTAGTTTAACCACACGTGTCTCGCACGTGTAACATTTGATTATTTAAAATTAAATAATTTTATCGATTGCGGAGATTGCATAAACATATTATTTTAGTTTAAGCATATATATATATTTTACCACCAGAAGTTTCAAGTGGTTGATCGATCATCACTTTTGCGTTTGTCATACAGTACCTCTATTCCTTGATGCCAGAGGCGAAGAGAGACAAATCAATTTGAATCATATTTGTGGTGCGGTTAATTTTTTTTTCTATATTTAAAATCTTTTCTTGTTTTTAAAGTCAAATTTTTACAAAATCATTGATTACGTACTTAAAACTTTTAAAATTTGGTACTTCTTAAATTTTTCTTATTCTAACGCTTTTATATTTATTTCTAGATTTTTCAAATCTTCTTAAACTCAAATTTAGTTTATTTATTATTCTTAAACTAATGAAAAAGATATTAGTTATCATTAATTTTGATGACTTCTAATAAGGAAATGTTTTGCCATAAATATATTTAATTAATTTTCAACAGTTAAATATTAGGAAAAATCACTAATTCTGATGACTTCTAATAAGAAAATGTTTTATCATAAATATATTTAATTAATTTTCAACTCTTAAATATTAGGAAAAAAATAGTAAAAAGATGATTTTATCTAAAACAAAGACTTTTAATGAATGACAAAAAGTTCAAACAACATTTCTAAGGTTTTTATTCACTTTTAATATATTATACATTATAGATTATAGATATAGATTATGTTATGATTTTAATTTTTTCTTTATATTTGAAATATAAGTTCTATTTAATACTCTTGAATTGAGTTTATTGTATTCTAATTTATATGTTTTTAAGTAAAGTTAGAGATGGTTTAGTTGTTGCAATTTGCATCTATTTATTTTGATATTTTAATTGTTAAATAATAAAAAGAAAAAAAATATTTCATAACTTATTTATGTGATTTTCTTGTAACCGCTAAAAGCGCAGGTATATTTATTAGTTAAAGAACATATGAGAAGAGTAATACTGGAAGTGAAATAACAATTCTAATTTGTAAATGACAAATAAAGGAAAGCAAACTAGAGCATTGAAGTTTTTTGCGAGAACATTTAATTTTAATTCTCACATATTCAATTAATATAATTTAGTTATGATGGTGAATAAATGAAAAGATCTGGACGTGTTATGAAATATAAAGCAAGGAATGGGAAGAATGTCGAGAAAAGAGAGAGTGATTCTTATTTCTCTTGAGGGATGAATAACAATGAAGGAAAACTCCTATATTTATAGGGGAAAACTAACTTTGTCCCAGAAATTGGGGTTTCTAACTTTTTTCATAAATAAAAATTCACTATATATGGTAAAATAAACATCCACTATATATGGTAATACATTTATTATACTCCTTTTTGAATGCCTAATTGATAGACAATACACATATAGATTGCCTCATAAAAAACCTTACAAGGAAAACTCATTGGGACAAAAACTCATAAGGGAAAAAAAGTACAACACATATTAACTCCCACTAACGAGAACATTCTTTAATTTTTGCATCCCGATCTTGAGAACTATCTTCTTGAAAGTTGCAGTTGGAAGAGACTTGGTGGATAAATCAGTCACATTGTCACTTGAACGAATCAGTTGCACGTTAATATCAATATTCTTTTGTAGCTCGTGTGTATAGAAAAATTTTAGCGAAATGTGTTTTGTTCTATCCCCTTTTATGAATCCTCCCTTAAGTTGCTATGCATGCTACATTATCTTCATATAAAATAGTGGGTACTTTGTCACATTTCAAATCATATTTTTCTCGAATGAGATATATTATAAACCTCAACCACACACACTCTCGACTTACTTCATGAATAACTATAATCTCAGCATGGGTCGATGATGTGGCTATAATAGATTGCTTTGTAGATCTCCAAGAGATGCCAGTACCCCCACATATGAACACATAACCTGTTTGAGACCAAACTTGCTAACAAATTGACCCAAATGGCTATATCAGGCCTTGTAGTACTTACATGATATATTAGTACACCAATTGCACTTAAGATATATAACCAATCCAATTTGGTATATTTTTCATTTCAACAAATAATCTATTGCTTTTGAAAACTCTCTAAGAGTTTCAATAATTTTCAGGTTATAAATTTATGCAATATAAGGATTATAAATAAGTTTCCTAGAAACTTTTGTATGCTTCAAACATTTTGAATCCTCAAAAAGTTTTTATATAATTTTTTCAAGTGACAATATTTAGCATTTCATGTGTGACATCTTCAAGTTCTGGACTGAAAATCAAATAAATTTTATGCTTACCAAGATGCATCCTTTCATGTCACTTGATCGATATTTCTATGTCAGCATGCTTAAATAAACGTAGAATTTAGATCTTCATAATCTTTTACAATATTGCATCAATATTATATCAAAGATATCATGGATGATATATCATTTTGTATCAGTTCACAATGTGACATAACATTTTGAGATCTTATCACTTCATTTTTTTCAGCTACTTGAACCTTTTATAAGGTTTCATGAAGTGTTATGTCGTAGGCTCTTTAAGAGAACATTGCCTCCTGATTATGATCATTTTTTTTTTCAAGAATTATTGCATTTAGAACCGACTGATCTATCATGCTTCATGCATGAAGTAGATTTTGTTCTTCAGAGACATTCTATTTGGAATACTTACAGCTAAATATGAGATTAATATTGAGTTAGTGAATGTTCCTAGCATTTGAACTTGAATTATCCTTTGAGTGAGGATCATATTGATGATAATTCATAATATATTTCTTAGCTGCTTATTGTCTCTCCCTCATGTTAGAAAAACTAACATACACCTTAATTTAGTTTAGAGAATTCATCTTTGTGCATCAAAGTATATTCATTGATCAAATACTGCATATCAAAATTTCTAGATGGAATAATTGGTTTATGACTTTGAACCAATTGAGAGGGAGGAATTAATCATAAATTTTGGTCTAATGCAAACAAGTGCTATAGTATGCAATATATCATACTTCAGACCACCACATGAAGCTTTGTTCTCATTAGCAATGATTTAGCTATTTATCAAAGGCATTCAATGCCAAACCAACATTATCAAGATGAATTATCTTGATTATATTATCTGAAAATTTTGCTCTTAACTCAATTTATGTTTAGCAAGTAAATCTATGAGTGTCAACTGCAGGCTGACAATAAACGTACACGTGATCATCTTATATTGATGCATCTTAATATACATCACATGATAGGTGAATGGGCCCTTATTCATCTTAAATACTTTCTAGATTTAAGAAATTCAATCTCAACATTAGTTGGTCCAACCAACTTATCATGAGAACAAACAACATGAATAATTCTTGAAGAATCTACTTGCTCTTGATCATTACATGTCCAGTACTCAATATGCACTTCTTCGAAATGTCACAATTTTTCATGCCAACTTATGAACTTTTATACTAGTAAACGCCAAGTTTACCATGACATGTGCTTTCTTCTTTAGTAAATTTCAGATTTATTATGACATAAATAGATTTCAGATTTAGTACTTCAAAAGTAGATTTCAAAATAACTTTTCTCAATTATTCTACCTCTTTGAAAGACGAGTTGTGATACAGCCACAATCAAATGCACGTTTGTATTGATAAAATTTTCTAAATATTATTACATTCACCATAGGAAATGGATCTGTACTTATCAAGATTTCTGCTCTCTCGAATTCACTCCAAAAGATCCTACAGATTCCTCATAAACTTGACTAACACAAAATTACCTTAAATCACATAGCCTTTAACAAATTTGTGGCTAGATTTCCCTAGACCTTATCATGATCGGATATCATCCAAGACTAGCCTAACATGAAATTTCTTACTCTGAATTTGAGAAAAACCTAACATAAATTATGGTACGCTAGACATGCCCGTAACAATGGAAAGGGTCATTACAAAAAGAGTTTTAAACACAAGCACAAGTGTCATACTGGAGATTTTATTCTTTTTTAAACATGATAAACTCTAGTAAGTAAATGCACCAATTTAAGTTGACCTCTATGGTGCATCAATTGTACTCAATCCACTATCAACATGCACTTTTATCGACATGCATTATCCTCAATCAACTATCAACATGCAACACATTACAAAAATAAACTTCCCCATTTTTTGCATCATAAAAAATTAGGTGGAGGGAGAAGGTAGCAATAAGACATAGAGTTAAATAATTAATGTTCATGTCCACTGGGGTAATTCTAGCATAAAATGAAAGGAAAGAACAACATATTTGCTGAGGATGATAGCTATGTCACAAGTAAACAATACCATTTAAGCATAGAGATAAAATAGTGGAGATAAAATCAGAGTATGCCTAATTTAAGCCTAAGCTTTCCCTTGACAAATACATGAAAATATAGTCACCAAAACTAACAAAATATTATTTATTGTAGAAACTGATCTAAATCAACACGGAAAATAGAGTATCCAAGAAGTAGTTGAATATGTAAAGAACTAAAAAGGGAATGAAGGAGGATAGGGCTTAGGAATGCGCTACAATAGGGTATCAAATCTGGTAGTGTGAGTATTGCGCTACAAGAGAATTTTATCCTTTGATGTGACCACCTGAAATTGAGAGCATACGAGTTGGCTCCTTAAATTGGATATCTCCTTTTTTAGCTTGGCATTCTCTTCTTGAGTAGCTTTTAGTCCATCATGAGTTATGTGATAGGGCTGGAAGTATTCACACCTACTGGCTTAATGGACATTCAATCATATTCTCCTAGTGTCAGAATAACGTTTATATTATTGTTGGTGAACACATTTCCATTCCACAACTAAACGTGAAAGCTAGCAAACATAGTTAACTATAAGATCCCATTGGCTAGGCCATGAGTGCCAAGTCTAGGAGAGATAACTCTTTGCATATGCTTGATCGTGAGAGTGGTAAATTGACCTTCTCATCCAGCTATATAGCATTCATAATCCCCATGTCTCAAGAATAAGCCTCCTGTCTCCTACCATCTTTAGGCAACACCTCTTAATTCACAGTTTCAAATAGAAATTAATGAAAAGCATCGCATTTTGAATTTTAACAGTTCTCTTTGATTCTTCTTAATTCTTCCCTTAGTAAACTTATTAGTCAAAATACATTCCTCATTATTATCTCGCTTACACACCTCTAATACCTTAGCATGGACCTGTAAGATTACTCCTAATTTGATAGAGCCAACACATTCTCCACCCCTCTCACCTTAGAACCAACCACCCACCCCTCAAGAATATTCAGGTTTACATAGAACTCTACTACTTCCCTTTCATAGACAACAATATTTACATCCCTAAACAAGTGACCCCACCCATGTAAAAGCAAGCCTATCCAAAGGGTTTGAAAAATTGATTTCTCAATACCTCATGATCAAAAACCCTTCCCTTCAAGAAACTTTTAGAGCCATAGTAGGCCTGTTTTCTCACGGCCAAGAACTTTTTATATTGAAGGGGTAGATTTTTCTTTTTTAGATTAATCCTCGACCTCTATAGGCACATCTATATCCTCAAGCTTATTTTTCCCTTAGGCTTTTGAGGATCTTGACCTCTTGTTAGACATAAAACTTTGGGTTGTGTTATTTGTTTGTGAGTTTGAGGAATGCGACTTCGGAGTGAGGAAAGTGTAACTAATTTATGTGTGCATATTTATATATATATATATATATACATATACACACATACACAAATAAAATATGTCATGATATGGATAACAAAGCAAGAGGGATACGATCACACCCTATTTTGACATATAGTACATAACTGATATGAAGCCCCGCCACCCATCAAGGAGATGGATTTAATGGGATTGTTATGATAAGAAAATCAGTTAGCATCCACGATTGACCATCAAATTGAGACATAGGAATGGTAATGGATTTCGATATGAAATACGCTCGCTTTGAGTGGGAAAAGCACTAAGATTGTATGCACATGTATTCATATCTAAAAATAGAAAGAAGAAGGAAATATTATGCAAAAATAAAAAACAACTCGCTCCATAGAACATATCATAGTCTAATAAATCCAAGAACTCTCAAATTTAGTTAATAAATAAGGATATTACCGAAAAGGGGCACGTTCCTAGGTATAAGAAAAAATGGTCTCAAAATGGTCCGATCTTCAAGGAACCCTAGCTTACGAATTTGATGCCTTATCAAATCACTGTTCAAGGATACGCCATCTATGGAGGAAACAACTTCGACCGGATAAATCAAATTTTAACTTTACTAGGTAAAAATCCAAATTTCTAATTGACAAACCTTAATTTGTAGGTAAAATCATGGATTAGTTAGGCAGAAACAATGAATATATGGATTAGAAACTCACCCGGAGGTGAAATATCGAAATCCCACATAAATCATGCAATACAAGCTTTAAAGACTAAAAATTAAGGGAAAGAATAGAGTTAAAGGGGGATACCTACTGCTAACGCATAGTGATTTCCACTTTTTGTTGCAAATGCAATGTTGCCGATATGGTTGGACCTCCATATAAGAGGAAATCATTGTCCATTCACACCCTCAATGAAGCTATCATTATTCTGCAAAGGCATAATTGTCAAAATGGATAACCTATAGCTTAAGAGAGGAAACTCTAGCTGGACCATCATCCCATAAGCAAGACTTGGTCTGCTGATTCAACTTCTAAAAGTGGTCCATGGTCTGCTTAAGCAGCTTCATCGGAATAGGTGAAAACAATAGTGGAGATGGCTCAAAAACTCTCTGTACGGACGTGTGAAATGCATTTAGAATCCTGTAAACACAAACCACCTATGCTAATAGATCAAGTTTGACATTTCAGACTCAATGGTACGTCAAAATTTTTAATGAAGGTTGTTATTCTCAGATGTTTACCCAAGTCAACCATAGACCATAACTTTCCAACATCTCCACCAAATGCTCAAAATCACACTGAAAACTACAGAACTCAAAATGACCATTTTACTAACCCAAAATTAATGTTTTGTAGCTGATGGAGCTGGAAAAATCTCATACGATGCATGAATCTCTGAGTATTGAATAAAGACAACAATTCCAACTCTAAGTTCAAAATGAAAAACTCACCTAATGATCACGCAACCACCTTGAAAGTATTCTACCCACTTCCACAGATAATAAACTCCAAAACACTACTAGATGAAGAAATAAAATGATTAGAAAATGCAAAAATCCAAAGATTGAAGCAAGATTTGTTACACAAACATAGACCTGTTCACGAAAGTAAACCCCAATGGAGGCATAATCCTAGATACCTTCATATTGAGTCAATACCTAATAATTGATGTTGTTCGATAAAATGAATTGCAATTAAGAACTCTCTTTATTGATCATTTACAATACCCCTACCCGTGTTAGTATGCAATGTACTTTATTAGTTGTTAATTACACTTGCTAGGATAAGTCTAGCTTCATATTTATTGGTGAGATTTGACTCATTATTGGGTATTGTAATATTGAAAAAATTATTTACCTCCTTTTGGAATTTGGAGTGTGAAATTGGACGTCATATCTGTGTATGTACGCGCACACGTGTGTGTGGCTGATTGGAAAGTCAAAAAATATGGTTTTAACATAAAACTACAGATAAATATTCCCATAAACTATGGCTTTTCAATTTCTCTATATTAGAGGTAACACTTATATAAAGTTTTATTGTATAAAATTATAAATTGAATGTAGTTAGAAATCCAATCGATCTCTTAGTTATCATAAGGATCTGGAAAGCATTAGATAGTATACATCATGCAGTTGTTGGTCCCTGTAAGAATACTTAAAATTGTTTTTGATTTTATTTTGCTTATTTTTATTATATTTTAATGGTAACTTTTATTATTTCTAATAAATATTGTGTATAATTATAATAACCTTTTGAATTGGGTTATGTCATTTTCCACTGGTGACTGGCTTCTAACGCTTTTACTTCTATTGATTGGTCTTCTCTGACTAATTGATTTTATTTCATTTTGCCTATAATCGTAGTTCTTGCTGTTTTGCTATTGTCTCTCTCCTTAGGTTGATACATCTGGATATATTGGTGATGTACTATTGATCGAATTGTCTTTCTTTGCTTCAAAACTCAATTCATTTCAAAGGGTTATATATTTTTGTGAGGTTGTTATTTTTGTCAAGTGTATACTTTTGAGATGATAATAAGCATTTTCTAATAATAAAATTCATTATTTGAGTGAATTTTAGTTGTCTTATGTGTTGGGACCGCGTGTCACTTCACCCAAACTCCGCACTAGTATGATATTGTCCGCTTTGGGCCAAGCCCTCACGCATTTGTTTTTGGGCACCTCCCAAAAGGCCTCATGCTAGTGGAGTTGGATGATACTTTAAATATAGGACATGTTTCCTCTATTTTTTCGATGTGGGATTGTTTGCTTCCCAACAATCCTCCCCTCAAACCAAGACCACATCACTTGTGACCTCCGATCCCTTTCAGTACTGCCATAACACTCAACAGGACACGCCGCCTGACCACTAGTCATCAGGAAGACTTTCGACACAAGGCATCAACCGTAGATCTCAACTACTAGGTCACATTTCACATGATCTGCCAAACATCTTGTACCGCCGTTAACATCCAACGGGACACGCCGCCTGACCACCACTCGTCAGGAAGAATTTTGACACAAGGCACCACCTGCAGATCTCCAGTCTTGGAGTTTTTCACCTGGACTGATATGTAATAATTATCCTATTATATAGTCACATGAACTGATATCATATTTTGTTATGGTGAAGGCAAAAAGGAAGTATAAGAATTTTTAAACGGGCACTTTTCTTTTTAGATTAGAAAGATAAAGAAGGATAATATATAAGAGAGATTTATTCACTTTAAAAGCAGACAAATCTGTGAAAGTATCTCATTAACTTTGAGTATAGTATTTGTACCAAAAGAACTAACATAATAAATTATGAATATCATAGTTGATTTTAACTTACTTGATATTGAAGTGCAGTACTTATTATAGTTATTTTATGTGCAAAGGATATAAATAAATGAATTTCTCTCTTGTTTTAGTATTTCCCTATTTTTGAAATTAGAATGGAAAGATCATAAAATTAGGACAATACAATCTACTTTTTGTTATTTTTGATATTCTAATATTAAAAATAAACATAATAAATATAAGGAGTTATTTTATTCTTGCATGGACTTTAACATAATTATTATTATTGTTATTTTATGTGCAAAGGATGTAAATAAATGAATTTCTCTCTGTTTTAGTATTTGCTGTTTTTGGAAATTAGAATAGAAAGATCATAAAATTAGGACAATACAATCTACTTTTTGTTATTTTTTATATTTTAATATTAACATAGTAAATATAAGGAGGTGTGTCTATTACTGCTTGGACTTTATATGCTGAAATTAGCTGAGTTATTGAATGAAATCTACGAGTTAAGAACAATACCTCCCCCCACCCCCATCCACACGCCCCAAAAAAGCTTTAAAAAGTTAAACTAATTGTAGTTTCATAGCCTAATTTTGTCATCTCACAATTTATCCAAATGATCAAATATGTTCACTATCTTTCTCAATCATAAGTTGTGAACATCTCATCTTCTTTTAAGATAACATGTTGACTCAGCCAAACATGGTGAAATGGAATATTCATATTGATGTCCAGTTGGATCCTAAACCAGTAGAACTACCGGGACAGAGAAGATTGTATGGATTTTTCGAAGAGCATAAGTGGGATTGATATGGAGTGGTTGATTGAGTTATTTAATGTTATTATCATGATGGGAAAGATTCCTAAAGCGTTAAGATGGAGCTGTTGTAGCTGTTGTACAAGAACAAGGGTGACATTCAGAATTGCAATAATTACAGGGACATCAAGTTGCTAAATCACACTAAGAAAGTATGGTAGAGGGTGGTGGATATGAGGGTGAGGAGGGGTGTGACTATTTTTGAGAACCAGTTTGAATCTATTTCGGGATGATCGATTAGTAAGTCATTCATTAAGTAAGAAGACTGATGAAGTAGTTTAAGGGGAGAAAGGACTTGCATATGGTATTCATAGACCTAGAAAAATCTTACAACAATTTCCTTTGTGAGTTTCTATGGAGGTGATTCGGGTATATATGAATACTTGTGGCCTATACTAGGTCGATTAAGGATATTTACGATGGAGCCAAGACTCGAGTATGGTCAGTTTCTCGTGTTAATGGGGTTGCACCAGGACTCAACCCTTTGCCTATTTTTATAGTCTTGATGATGGATGTATTGACGTGATATATTTAAAGTGAGGTTTTGTGGTGTATGTTATTTGTGGATTACATAGTTTTAGTTGATGAGACTCATGATAGATATGAGTGTTGAGTTAGAGGTTTGAAGACAAACCCTACAGTCTAAATGTTTCACGATAAGGAGGATCAAGACTTAATACTTTCACTAGAAATTCAGTGATTTAACATATAATACTAATATGGAAATGAAGCTTTCTGTGTAGATCATCAAAAAGAGAGATATTTTCAAGTATCTTGGGTCTATTATTCTAGAAAATAAAGAGATTGATGAATATGCACTCACTGTATTGGGGAAGGTGAATGAGATGGATGCTCGCTTTCATAATTATCACGACCTAGATTACAAAATCATGCAAAACACCTACTCTATTCTTACTAGATAGAAGAACTCTTACCATCCAATCAATTGCTATGTGGAATTCAGTTAACCACTTTCATAAGTAAACAAAAGATTCAACTTTTAGTACCAAAAAGTTAATAAGCATGGCCTTTACAATATTTAACTTAACAAAACAAAAACAGAACTCCCAAAATCTGGTCTAGACATGTACAAGATTTTTGATACATGACAAGAATAAAGAAAAAGACACAACTTGTGCCAGAAATTGAAGAGTAGAAGCTAATGATGAGTACTCACCATTCCAACTAAGATACTTCTAGTCAACTTCCAACAGAACTTTACCCCTAAAAAGTATAAGCAAGAGTGGTACCAGTACACCATACATACTGGTAAGATTATTGGTCGACCAAATTTAGATCAAGCAACCTCATATACAAATCACATGAAGAAAATATGACAATTATCATATAATGGATCAACACTAAAGTTCACATTCGATACTATGACTCTTCAATATCGTAGAAGCTTTAAATTGTACCTTAGCAGCTTAGTTAATGAATTCAGTTACAACTGGACAATCTAATTTTTGTTAAATAATTCTACTGACTGCTAATGCCGTGGATATTATCTAGGAGGCCCAAGATGTCATGATGCAAGTTGGGGCCCTAGCCGTAATGGGCATTCTGGACCACTTAACCCTAAGAAAACCCCATAGCAATCTATTATATGAATTACATAGAAGTGCAGAAAATATCATGAAATTCAAAGAAGTTTGAAAAATCAAATAAAAATAGAAATTCCAAATTTCCAATAAACATCATAACCAAAAACATCTGTCAATCCCAGTCTACGAAGCCCCTAATCATGACTAAATTGTCTAAGCCAGTACGAGAACCCGAAAATACCCTGAAATAAAAAGAAATACTAAAAATCTATAATCTAGTCCGCCTTTCAAAAGTTGGAGGGCTCACAAATTCTGGATCATGTTTGACCAAATCACAGTGCTGCACTAGACCATGAGAATGATCCTTCAAATCTACATCATGAGATGATGTAGCCGCCCGAGAACGGTCAATACATGAAATGTATTGGCATGTAGAACAACCCAGAACAACATAAATTTTATACAAAATAGATGGGAGCATTGGGAAAACAATTTACAAAATAGAAATTAAAATAAACGAGCATAGTTAAAGCCTTTAAACAATCTTATAAGAACATAGACTCAACTTTTTTCTTTAACTCTGAGCTAGATGGTATCCCGACATTCTATTTACCCCACGGGATATATGTATCCAATATTAACTCAGCACCACACCCCCAATAAAGGTTTGCCACAAGGATTGGGGTCTCTACATACTAGTATACCAAAAGCATAAAGCAAGTATACCATGATAATTCATATTTCAGGTAGGATTAATCCCTCATTGGTAAAACACGACTTCAGAAATAAATCTTTCAACTTGTGCCTTCTCGGTTAACCATCTAACTCTCTTTAAGATCATTTTACTATTCTTAAAAACATCCACCATTCTTGAAAATTCATCTCTTTCTCATTAAGGGCATTCTCTTATTTGGTATCGTCATACAAAGACTTGTAAGTCATATGAATCAGATCATCTCATCTCTTTAGACCTTCTTTCAAGCAAAAATATCATTGACCATTAAAATAATTCAACTATCAAATAAGAGTGTTCTTTCAGGATTGACATACAAATTTAAGTAAAATAACTTTGTTTTGAGGCATCTCTATAACTTTTTAAGGTGGCCATCTCTTTCATAAATTCATACAATTCTCATAGAAAAACAAGAGTATTTAAAATACAAGAAACATCTTGTTGAATCCATATAATTAAACAACATATCATTTGATACAAGAAATATTTGAAATTCAGCATTTTCATCATTCATTAAATAATCCACAACCCTAGTTAAGTGCATAATTCTCATTCTAATAAAGGGGTTCATAATTCATGCTATTTAAATAATTTCAAAATTCATTTATATATATATATATATATATATATATATATATATATATATATATATATATATATGACACAACCCGAATCGAGGCCTTGTCATAATGGACATCCCAAGTCCAACCAGAATCGAGGACCACCCTCGATACGTAACCCAACCTCCAAGAACATACCCTGACTTGTTTGAATTCTAAACATATAATAAGATAGCGTATTTGAATATATAATGACTTTGTGATTTGTATGCTACCTTGACCAACCCAACCAAGTCAATCCGACCTATAACCAGCTAAACCAAGATAATAACCTAATAGGTTTCTATATATAATCGAAAATAAAATGGAACAATCATAAATAAAATATGGTCCACCGGTATCAGCCATGATAAAAATACCAATGCCAAGGCTGACACCAATATCGACATCGCCCATACCAACCCTTAGTAGTCCCATAAAGCCTCTATCCAAAAGTAAAATAATATCTAGTCGGGACATGCCCCCGACCATAGCTAAAACCATAGTCCATAAAATGACCAAAGTATGTAAAGACATCCATGACATGAAATAGATCCTTTTAAAATATGAATGCTTACTACTTCTATCCAACACAAGTTGATCCCAATTCTGATCACTAAGTAGGAGGAGTAGAATGGTCGGTTCCTGTATCGCGTGGGGATATAGTGCCTGAAGATGGGTTAGAGAATGAAACTAGCAAGCACTCAGGATAAGTATAAAATAATACTAAACTTTGAAACCAAGTAACAACCATATGCATATATATTCATACATATATATAATTCATGCTGGGAAAGAGAATGAGATTTACCATGCCTTTAAAACTATTAACCTAGGTATGTGTAGCTTAACCATCCTAGAACTACCCATGGTCTATATGGGTCTAGTATTACCGCCCTGAACGGGCCCCGATGCATGTAGCTAAATAAACCAGAGATACCATAGGAGTAAAGGCTTCCATGTACCCTTCACTCTCCATGATACATATATACAAGTGTAACTTAGGGGATTCCTATATACCCTATAAGTATCATATATGGTCATCATGACCAGTCCTCATATCAGCAAATATGAGTTTTTAGTGTCTGTCTATTGGACTCACACCTTTACGATTAGCTATCACACCCCGCCATTATTGCCCAGTTAAAAACATTAAGACATAACCAAATAACTATTGCATTTATTATAAACCAAGGCTATAAGTAGTGGTATTGTCATACCAACTATAGCTTACAAGCAGTGTCCTTAGCTAATCTTTTAAAGAAAAGGGATTCCCATGTACCCATAGATTATATTATTAAATTTTCTTGAGGTATTGCCATGTACCCTGCAAGTGCTTTAATTACATAGTTTGCTTGGGGGATTCCCTTGTACCCCAAAAGATTTTTAATTAAGCAAACCCATGACCACCAAGACCTTACCATTTAACCATTTAAAAACATTCAAAGCAATTAGGGTTCCATTACCAAGTTATACCATGAAATTTTTTTAATAAAATTTCAACAATATAACAAAAGCATTCTCATAGGCATTTTATCAAACATGTTTAGGGAATATTGTTTCCAAAACCACAACCAAGTACCAATTAACCATTATCATACAACCATATGTTCAAACCACCATTAAATTATATGAAACTATAATTAAGACTTGGGAAAACCAAAATCAACCATTTATAACCAAAACCCCACCATATATTTCAAAATCCAAAACCATACCATAATTATGCCATGAAAACTATCCATTAAATGAAACACCCTGGGTTTTGATCCTTAGAAATTTCCTGAGTTTTGACCTTACTGTACATCATACAACTAGGGTACTATTCATATGTTATGGTATAGTCTAGGGGGTCCTAGTCATACCTTAAGCAGTGTGGTGGGGAGAGGCTTCTGTCCAAGGTACGGGTGGATAATATACTGGTTGTATGTTAGGAAATGAGTTATATGATGCTAACTCATATGGTTATCAGTGTGTCCCTGATCATATTCTATCTAGGGTATAGATTGTATGGGACTACTCATACCTTAGGGTATGACTTGGGAATGAGAGGTCATATGTTGGTCAGTATGGGGGTCCAAGGAAGGGTCTAGGGTATGAGTTAAGGTACCACTCGTACCCTAGGGTACGGATGGTATGGTGGGGTCGTACCCATCTATGGGTATTTTATACAGTTTATGTTAGGGGTAATTTGGACATTTTCCCTTATAAGTACTTCAGACCCCATGACTTAAAACACCTTTTGGGGATTTATTTAACCTATTTGTAATCACTTAAACACTTAGAAAATCTCTCCAATTATCTCAAAGGCTCTTGGGTTAAAGAAGGCTAGGATTTATTCAATAGGATAAAATTAGGACTTGTAAGGGTGCTTTTTTTTTTCATCTTTTTTATAAACTAACTCCTCTCTCATTATTAGTTCCAACTAAAGACATGTTTTATGAATTGTTTTAATGGCATAATTGTTGTTTGGCTTTGGGTTTTCAAATATATATTGGAGGTTTTGATTATAATGGTTGTTTATGGTATTCCCATGTCTTTTACTTGTGGTTTGCATCTTATAATAATGGTTTGAAAACTTGGTTATATGAGAATGGTTAATTGGTACTTGATTTTGGCTTTGGAAACACTATGCTACAAGGTGTTTGATAAAATGCCTATGAGAATGCTTTCACTATATTGTTGGAATTTTAATGGAACTATTACATGGTATAACTTGGTAATGGAACCCTAAATGGTTTAAATGGTTTGCAATGGTTAATTAGTAAGGTCTTGGTGGTCATGGTTGTGGTTAATTAAACATCCTTGTTGGGTACAAGAGAATCCCCCAAGCAAACATATTAATAAACATACTTGTGGGGTACATAGGAATCCCCCAAAAAACTTAATAGAATAATATATGGGTACACGAGAATCTCTTTTATCTCTAAAAGGTTGGCTAAGGACATTTCTTTTAAGCTATAGTTGGTATGACGACACCACTACTTATAGCCTTAGTTAATAATAAGTGGATTGATGGTTTTGGTTATGTGAAAATGTTTTTAATTGGGCAATAATGTCGAGGTTTGATATCTAACCATGATGGTGTGAGTCCAATAGGTAAACACTGGAAACTCAGTTTTGTTGATATGAGGATCAATCATGATGACCATATGGGGTATATAGGAGACCCCTAAGTTAGACTTGTATATATTTATCATAGAGAGCAAAGAGTACTTAGGAATGCCCTACTCCTATGGTATCTCCAATTCATGCGGCTACACGTATCGGGGCTCATTCAGGGGGTTACACTGGACCCATATAGCCCATGGGTGATTCTAGGATGGTTAAGCTACATATACCTGGGTTAATGGTTTAATTGCATGCTAAACCTGTTTCTCTTTACCGGCATGGTTTATATATTCATATATGTAAGGAGATATGTGCATATGGTTGTTTGTTTAGTTTTAAAGGTTGGCATTACTTTATTTTTATCCTGAGTACTTACTAGAGTTCACCCGTTAACCCATCTTCGGGTAACTGTATCCCCACGCGATGTAGGAATCGACCATTTTACTCCTCCTGCTTAGTGATCGAATTTAGGATCAGTGTTTGGATTGAAGTGGTAAGCTTTCATACTTTTAAAGGATCTATTTTATATTGTGGACGCCTTTTCATACTTCGGTTATTTTATGTATATTGGTTTTGTCTATGGTTGGGGGAATGTCCCAATCAAATATTATTTTTCCTTTGGTTAGAGGCTTTGTTGAACTACTATAGGTTGGGATGAGTGGTGTCAGTAGTGGTGTAAACCTTAGTATTGGCATTGGTATTGAGACTGATACTATTTGAATGAATTTTATGATTGTTCCATCCTTTTATGTTATGTTATGGATAAAAACTTAATTATTATTTCAGTTTTGGTTATGGTTGTTGGTTTACAATGGGTGGTTGGACTTGCTTGGGTTGGTCACAGTTATAGACCTATCCTAGAGTCTGGAATGGTATAAATATGCTATCTTGTTATACTTAGGGTATATGTTGGTTAGTTGGGTTAGGTAATAGGGGTGGTCTTCGATCCTGGTTAGACTTGAGATACCCATTACGACAAAGAGTCGGTTCGGATCGTGTTAAGTTGGTATCAGAGATTTAGATTCATGGTCAATTGGGATTCCACAAAGCCATGTCTAGTAGAGTCTCTTTTAAGGGTGTGTAGCATGCCATACTCATAAGGAAGAGACTACAAGACATTTAGGAATGTTTTACTTTCTTGTGTTCTATTTCAAGTTGCAAGGTCTATGGTCCTTTCTTATTCTTGATTTTTCACCTTTCAGATCATACCTTGATGAATTGAAGTTCATGGAAACCCCTCTGTCCCAAATAAGGACAATATTGACGGGACACGCTCTACTCAGAGGATCCATACTTGGTCTAGAGATCTAATACCTGGTATTTTTAGAGTTCCACTGGTTCCTTCTAGTCCTCCTCAGGCTAATATAACAAATGCAGAGTTTCACAGTCAATCCATATGATTTCTCTATCGGTAGCTTCTTAAGCTGAGCATGGTGTATCTAGTATTGCCTCGTCTGAGGCCAAAAGGATTGACCAGTTTATGAAATTGATTCCTCTAACTTTTACTAGTGTTTAAGTGGAGGAGGATCCTCAGAGTTTTCTAGATAAGATGAAAAATATATTTAGGATTATGCATGCCATGATGTAGAAGGGGTGAATTTTACAGTTTATTAGCTCAAAGATGTAGCATACCAATGGTACGAGGAATGGGATAAGGCAAAGGGTGATGTTGATAAATCATCCTTGTGGTAGACTTTCTCCAATGCATTTTTGGATCGCTTCTTTCCTTAGGAGTTGAGAAAAGTGAAAGTGGAGGAATTTGTTAATCTGAAATAGGGAAAAATGTCTTGAAATTTCACCAGCTGTCTAGGTATGCTTCATAATTGCTGTTGAATATAAGGGCTAGGATGAGAAAATTTGCTTTAGGACTATCTCGTGAGTTGATCCTTGAAATCAAGACTACATTACTAATCAAGAACATGAATATCTCTAAGTTGGTTGTACATATACAATAGGTGGAGGAGGAAAAGATGAAAAAAGGTGAGATAGAGGTAGGGTAAGAATTTCAGGTTCTTTAAGTGAGGTGGTCAAAGACAAAGTGGTTGAGATGATGGTAAGTGTCCAAAGAAAAAGTGGGGGAGTTCTGGTTCTTTCTCCACAACTAGTGCTCCTTACCCAAAGCTATCGAGTGATAGACGTCAATAGGGTGGCGACAACTTTAGGGTACAGGGTTCCCAATCTCAAGAAAGTGAGGCATAGTCGGCTTTATCATGTCTTTTTTGTTA
Source organism: Capsicum annuum (assembly GCF_002878395.1). Taxonomy (NCBI): domain Eukaryota; kingdom Viridiplantae; phylum Streptophyta; class Magnoliopsida; order Solanales; family Solanaceae; genus Capsicum; species Capsicum annuum. Next base: position 106,413,342 of record NC_061122.1, on the reverse strand, counting down.
GTTTTATGGTCAGTTGCATCAGGGTTTTTATGATGAGAGGAGGGATAGGTGCTTCAAATGTGGTCAGCCAGGCTATATACTTAGAAATTATCCAGTTGGTATGGTTTCTTTGGGAGCGAATAATTTTCTGGTTCCCTCTTTATTTGCTTCTGCATTGAAAGGTTCTATTTTTACATCTATTTCTGCTTCTATCACCAGTACAAGTCAGAATTGGATATATACTTCTGCTACTCGACAGGAGTCTGAGACATTGCCTGATGTTGTGACTGGTACATTACAACTCTTTTCTGGGGATGTTTATTATTTACTTGATCTAAGGTCTACTTTCTCTTATGTGAACCTATTTATGGCAGTGTGTTTTAGTTTTAATCCTAAGGTTATTTCAGATCTTTTTTCTATTTCTACCTTGGTAGGGGACTTTATGGTTGCTAAAAGAGTCTATAAGAGGTGTGTGGTATCTCTTGGTAGTAAGGAGACTTTGGTGGATTTGTATGAATTAGATATGGTGGATTTTGATGTCATTCTGGGGATGGATTAGTTGCACTCGTGCTATGCATCCTTAGATTATCAGACCAGTAAGGTTGTCTTTAGGTTTTTTGGTGGGCCAATTATTGAATGGGAGGGTGGTTCCCTTGCTCCTAAGGGGAAGTTTATATCATATCTTAGGACTCAGAGATTAATCTCTAAAGTGTGTCTCTATCATTTGGTTCGAGTTAAAGATTCGAACTCAGAAGGTTCTTCTTTGCATTTAGTTTTGGTGGTGAATGAGTTTCCTGAGATCTTTTCAAAAGACCTTCCTGGTGTTCCTCCAGATAGGGAGATTGATTTTGGGATTGATTTAGTTCTGGACACTCGTCTAATATCTATTCTTTTTTATAGGATGGCTCCAGCTGAGTTGAAGGATCTTAGGGATCTTTTGGATAAGGTTTCATCCATCATAGTGTGTCCCAGTGGGGTGCATCGATATTATTTGTGCATAAGAAGGATGGTTCCCTTCGGATATGTACTGACTATAGGTAGTTGAATAAGGTGACAGTTAAGAACAAGTATCCTCTTCTAAGGATAAAGGATGTGTTTGATCAGTTACAAGGTGCCAAATTCTTTTCTAAGATAGATCCTTTGTCCGGGTACCATCAGCTTAAGAGGGAGGTGGATATCCCTAAGACCGCTTTCCATTCTCGGTATGGGAACTTTGAGTTCTTGGTTATGTTATTTGGTTTGACCAATGACACAAAGACATTCATGGATTTGATGAATATGGTATTCCATCAGTTTCTGGATCTTATTATCATTGTGTTCATTGATGCCATTTTGATGTATTCTAGGAGTAAGGTGGATCTTGCCAATCAACTCCGTGTGGTGTTGCAGACCTTGAAAGAGCAGCAGTTGTATGCCAAATTCTCTAAATGTGAGTTCTGGTTAAACGCTGTTACTCTTTTGGGTCATATTATTTCTAGTGAGGGGATCATGATAGATCCACAAAAGGTGGAGGTGGTTAAGAAGTAGCCTAGACCCATGAATCCAACCAACATTCGGAGCTTCTTGGGTTTGGCTGGGTATTATCGAAGGTTTGGATAAAGTTTATCAACAATTGCTGCCCCATTGTCCAAGTTGACTAGAAGAAGGTAAAGTTCTCTTAGTAGGATGCTTGTGAGGGTAGTTTTGAGAAACTGAAGGATAAGCTAACTTTGGCTCCAATTTGACTTTTCCTGAAGGAAATGAGAGGTTTGTGGTTTATTATGATGCATCCCTGGTAGGACTTGGCTGTGTTTTAATGCAGGATGGCAAGGTGATAGCCTATGCTTCCAGGCAGTTAAAGGTGCATGAGAGGAACTATCCTTCTCATGATTTGGAACTGTTAGCCGTGGTGTTTACATTGAAGATTTGGTAGCACTATTTGTATGGAGTAAATATGGATATCTTCTCGGATTATAAGAGTCTGCAGTATCTATTTACTCAAAAGGAGCTTAACCATAGGCAGAGGAGATGGCTTGAGCTTCTCAAGGACTATGATATGAGTCTTCACTACTACCCAGGTAAAGCTAATATGGTTGCGGATACTCTTACTGGTTTTCCATGAAGAGTTCAGCTCATATGGAAAAGGAGAAACGGGAGTTGGTGAAGGATATTCTCCACTTGGCTAATCTTGGAGTTCACCTCTTGGATTTCAAGAATGGTGGTGTATTGGTATAGGATGTGGTTCGGTCATCTCTTGGGGCAGAGATCAAGGAGAAAGAAATTCTAGATCCTTTCTTGATGAGAAAAAAAGGTGATGTAGGTGTAAGACCCCGCAAAATTTCTAAGCTTAATTCTGTTCTTTAAGTTTGTCAAGGTTCCCAAACTTAGAAAATTTTAGCTAAGTTTCTAGACATAGTTTATTTTTAGCCTTCGAAAGTTGGCAATCTCTTTTTGCAACCTTAATGTCCTTTAGTGGTCTATATTTTTATTAATTCATGATCAGGAATGTCTATAGGGGTTCCCGGATGAGTTTTGGATTTTTTGGACCTCGTTTAGACCTTGTTTGAAATCCCAAAACATTAAGTCAATGCGTCGATAGAGAAAATGTTTCTCAGCTTAGGGATTTTTCTAGTAAACCGACGCGATGTCAGCACATTGATTTGGTTATTGCATTGGTACCCTCGATGTGCCTTGTCAGCTGTAGCATCGCTAGGTACATTTTTTCTGACTTTTAAACCCATATCCTTAAGGGTAATTAGGTCATTTTTCCCCGACCTTCAACCCCCATAACATGAAATTTAGCCCTCTTTTGGCTGAATACATTCATTATTTCACAAGTGCTTAAGAACAAGAAACCTTAGGTGATTAATTTCAATTCAAGGACTCAAGCTTTCTTCCATCAATCTTCAAGAAATTGTTAACAAGATATGTAAAGTGTTCATCCAAGGGTCCCTTTCACCCTTGGAACTCAAGAAACCCTTTCCAAATATGAATTTTGGATTCCATGTTGTGGGTTTGATTGTACACATGTTTATGTTGTGGTATGATTTCCAAGATTGAATCTTTATTGAACTCTTTATTGAACTCTCATGACTTTATGTTAAGTATGTGGATTGAAATCCATAAATTGAAGTGCTTGATATAGCCATGATGTATTAGTTGTTGATCCATGCCCTAGAAAAGGTTAAACCTTCCATGTGTTTGTTAAAATGCCTAAGTGAATAAGAATTATGCGCTATAACCTATTTGTGATCTATATGATGAACTCATGATGTACCCACATAGTCAAAATGACTCTCATGCTAAGGCTATTTCTTGTAATGATTTGGTAGAGTGCTCATAAGTATGGTTTTGTGAAACCATGATATGTTAGCATGCGTTCCTGTTTATGTGTAAGCTTATGACTTGCAAATGTTTCATGAAATTCCTCAATGATTGTATTATGAATTGTTGACTATGGTCATGTGTTCAAGAAGTGTCATATCCCATTTATTTTCATGCTATCGAATCCTGCGGGTATTCAATACCCGACGATTTAGCTGTGTGCCTAGAGCCTGTGTTAGTTTTCAAGATAACCTCAGTCAAGTCATGATCAGTAGTACTCTCAGTCAAGTTTTAGAACTCAGTGGAACCCAGTCAGTTACTTGACTCAGGAAAACTTAGTAGATCTAGTATCTGTTCAGTCTCATTCAGTATTCAGTTTAGTCCTCAGTAAAATTCAGTAAGTTAATAGAACTCAGTAGTATTTCATAAGTCAACAGAACTCAGTAAACTTAGTTCAGTTAAACAGTACAATCAGTAACAGCTCAGTCTAGCCTAGTATAAACTAGGAAACAGTTAAGTTGGGAGTAGGATTCAGCAACGAGTGAACCCAGGGATGAGGGCTCACCTGTCAGTCAGTAGAGGGTGTGATCCTTAGAAGCAATCTTTGCATTCCATAACTATGTAGCCAACGTAGGTTGAGATATATCCCTACGGGTTTAGGGTTAATACATCTCATTAGAGTTCTTCTACCAGCGAGGGGTTGACGGAAGAGCTCCCTATCAGCAGAGGGTTAACTCACAGCCTGTCTTTACTCGTGGCATGGTATTGATACCCTTCCAACTGGGGTCACAAGTTGGACCCCACCAGTTCAGTTATGGGGCATGTCGGTTAGATAATTACCTCTCACAGTCTCAGTCTATATCTTCAGTAAAGAACTCATATAGTTCCTCAGATTTTAAGATTGTAAGATATGGTTACTCAGCTCAGTATGAAACTCAGCTAGTTCCATCAGAATCAGGACTGTCAAAAATAGTCATCCAGTTAATAGTACATCAGTTATCAGTAATCCATGTTATTAGTAAACTCAGTATAGTTCCATAAATTTAGAACTAATAGATACAGTCGTTCAGTTATGTAACGCCCTAATTTTCTGAACTGAAATGCTATACGGTGCTCATGACCCCGAAGGACCACAAGCTAACCCATGACTGATATTTGTACCTGTAAACTACATAATATCTCATAAAATATGCAAAAACATGAACTGTAAGGCCATAAGGTTCAATACTAATACATATTTGAAAAATATGGTATAATAATACCAAAAAGAAACATAAATACTGAAGTCTGAACATCTAATCTGACATCTAGTCTGAAAGACTCTAACTGAAATGAATAAGGAGTTGATGAGACATGTCCGCAACTAACTCCAACTACTAAAATAAACTGAAAACTAAAATATAATTGAAATCATCATGTCCTCGAAGGATGAGGACTCACGTCTAACTCTGACTGCTGATCCTGGAATCTACTGCTAATTTGGAGCTCATGCCTCTGAACCTATGGTGTAACATAAGAGAAAGCACCATAGTGAAAATGCGTCAGTACGTCTGAATGTACTGAGTATATGAGTGAGGTAGGCTAAATGCAAATGGTTATATGTATGGACAATACTAACTGATATGAACGTGAGAGTACATACATGCATATATAACTGTAACTGAACTCGTAGAGATACGGACTACTGAGTCTGAATATTGACAACATGAGTGTACTGATAATGAGATTCTGAAAGACTGAGTTTACTGATATTGATGTGTAAATCACTAATAAGTGATGGATCTGATACTGTATTACTGAATACTAAGAGACTGATATTGCATTACTGATAAATGAATGATTATTTCTGACAGTTCGAATTATAAAGAACTGGTCTGATTGACTGTATTTGACAGTCCTGAAGCTGAGTACTGATAGCATGAGTTCTGATAACTATTATGATTGATAACATAAGTGACTGTATCTGACAGTCCATAAATCTGAAGGAAACTATCTGAGTTCAATTTTATTTCTGAGTTGACTGTATCTGACAGTCCTGATATACTAAAATCTGAAGAACTATCTGAGTTCTTTACTGATATTGGGTAGCTATAGTTGACAGTCCTGAAATCTATAACTGAAACTGTAGGAAGTAGTTATCTAACCGATATGCCCCAAATACGCTATAATAGCTGAGCTGGGGTCCAATCTCTGCCCCAACTGGAGGGGTGTCAATACCGCGCCATTGGTAAGGACAGCTGTGAGAACCCTATACTGGCAGGTACTCAATGAGAATGGTGGAAACCCTAAACTGACGGGTTAAGCCACCTCATCAACCGTAATCTGATGGGTTAAAATGTCTCAACCTACGCTGGCTACGCAGTTTTGGAACACAAGGATGACTACTAAGAATCACACCCTGAACTGGCGGGTGAGTTCCCATCCTTGGGTTCAGTCGGTGCTAACTTCTACTCCCATCTGAAGGACACTGAACTGAATAACTAAGCTGAACTGAATAACTGAACTAAACTGATTAGCCGAACTGATACTGATTAACTGGACAGATACTAGTGGTATTGTTTAGC